>NW_009635224.1:52638-117097 GCF_000690535.1 Cariama cristata
TCAACAACAGTGGTTCCAAACTCCAGTCCAAGAATAATAGCTCCTTGTATCACCTTACAGACTGTAATGTCTCACTGCCCATTAAGAAGAGTATTTCACAAACATACAACCATACAAAGGTCTTCGAGTTCCTGCAAACAACATACACTTTATAGCTCAGATGAAAATGTTAATACTAGGAAAACATATAAGCATCTTGACCATTATTTTGTTCTCTGGATCTCACTATAGTTTTAAATTTCTAGTACCCATTTCAATACCCTAGAATGTTATCAGCATCAAATATTCAAAGGCTGCTTCCACTGTGCATCTATGTGAGTGCTTCTTTTATTTGCAGTCCTCATAAATGATCCATAGGGGAGGGAAAAAGGATCATAAATGAACAAATAATACTGAGGGCTCTACTGTGAGTAAAACTGTCAAGGACAGGCTTTTAGATAACCTACGAGTCCAATAGACATGTGTTAATTGCTTGACACCTGAGTAACAAGGGAGCTATTGACAACACTTACTAGATATTAGTGGCAGTCGATGGGATTTAACCTTATTTTCCTAGGTGGTTAAGTTCTGTTCTTATTCTGTTTTACCCAGGCTTTATAGCACTCATCAAAACAGTTGAACACTCTCCAGCAGGATTGCAAGATGACTAAGAAATCATCTAAAATTTATCCTTTTTTTTTTCTTTTTCCAGGTGGACAAATGGTTAATTTGGGCTAATAATATTATTGTTTTATATAAGTTTGTTGCTATGGATTTCTAGTAAAAGAAAAAAAAAAAAAAAGAGAAAGAAAAAAACCCCCGACCAACCAACCAAAACCCCAAAATCCAAACAAACAAAATCAACCCTCTTTATAGAATGCTGCCTTCTATTTGGAGAAGGTGAATTTTGTGAAGGATTTTTGTCTTTGTTGCAGTTCATGCTATGGTCTCAGGTAGTCCTCAAGAACCTTCAGTCATACTTCAGTTTTCTTATGTATGGTTTATTTATATTACATGGGAAAGTTTCTCAACAAGAGACCTGTAAATGGTCTTATCCATGTGCTGAGTATCTTGCAAATTGAGTACAATATTTTGCAACTGGTTCTATTTCCCATTGTATGACAATGTAAAGAGCGGTAGAATCTTCTGACAAGTTCATGATATCCAGGAATACTGCACAACCAAGAAGTTCTACTGATGTTCTGTGAGAGCTTAGGTTGTATTTATATGGCAAAATTCTAGCATATTTGGAAAAAGTACAGCTGTGTTAGTATTGTCTTGCTAGCTGCTTTACCTATTGAGAACAGTACTTTGAGAAAAAGAGTATGACAGTTTAGGAAGAACACTATGTCCAAATGGATACATAGTTCAGGTATCTAACGAAGTATATTAAGACTAATCAATACCTCAGGGTTCAGTGTAGGTATGTCCTTAAGAAGAAGTGAAGAAGTTCTGATCATTTGGAATTTGTACACTGACCTACATACTGAACTAAAGCCACAAAGCGGCTCAAATTCTTCAACATGCTTTCCAGTGCTCACAAATTTCTTGTCTTGTTCAGATTTAATGAATAATATAATTTGAGGGGGTTTCATATGAATAGATTTGGCCTCTAATGGTTTTAACAATGCAATGATACAAGAGGAGCTGTGTTTTACAAGACCTGATGAGCTCTACTGTTGAAAGGTGACCAGCATCTTGGCTATAAACTGCTGTCAATACAGTAAACTTATAATAAACAAACCTCTGAAAATAGACACAGGTTATTAAATGAATGCAATTTAAAAGTGAAAAATCAAGGTACAAAAATAAGGGTACTAAAAAATTGCACACTTTAAGCAAGATTTAAGGTAAAATGGGAAATGAACACATTATTTCATTAGCTTTAAAGACCTTTTCTTTCACATAACTTTTCCTTGCTTTCAGAGCATCCTGGTAAAATAAAAAATTAATCTATATAATTGTAACATTTTTACTACATAATAAATATTGCAATTCATAAATTGGTGTGGAGAAAGCTGTCTGACTGATGTCTACAGTTAACTATTTATTTCCCAGGTGAGATTACAGGAATACAAATGTGTATTCCTTTCTTCTTTATGTGTTTATCTTCTTAGCCTCTTTATAGGTTTATCTCACAAGTCACTGTTCACAAAAGAAATATCTAAACTGAGGAAAAAAATCCTTTGTTAAATGTCCTGACAACCAATAATCCACTTACAGAGTTTCAATACTCAGTTAAAGGAAATGACTTCAGTTTTCTCATGTTCTATGATCAGGCATTCCTTCTGGCAAAAGCACTTTAAGAAAATATTTCAGTGGATTAGCATATTACTTGCACAAAATGGAGCCAAGATACACCAGTCTGAATGTGTGTGTAAGTGTGTATTCATATGTGTATGCCAATGGTAAGGCAAATGACAAGGTGCCTTTCACATCTTTCATGTATGCAACAAGTTTGCTTCTTTTACTTGAGCAGAGTTTATAAATTAAACAAAAGAAGCCAAAGAGTTTTTGATTGTGAAGCATCTGAGTCCAAAGCCTCCTTATTCATCAATAAGTAAATGATAATTCTCTGTTTAATCTTCTAATCTCTCAAGATGCAAATCTTAAAAACCAATTTTAAAAATCACATCTCTGAAGATAAACAGACAATAATTTTCAGGATCACTTCTGCAGCCTTTTTTAAACAGAAACAGTCTCACCAAAACAGGCACCACCACATCAACAGCATTTTCTTAAACCTTCCAATTATTCTCAACGATGTTTACTATTTTAAGAGAAAGGGGCAGATTGTTAAAAACATAGAGTTTATGTTCTTTACAAAATAATAGGATATTACAGATATTAAAGATTCTGAACTTAGTGTGGCCATAATTTACTGCTGAAAATATGCTGATCAGGATTTTAGGTATTTTTAACTCTCACAGTGATTTCATGTAGATAATTTAGAAAGATAGAAAGAAAATAGATCTCTGTTGACACAGAATCCACATATGAAAGATTAAGTGGTAGAGGTACACTTCCTGTAAAGCCTGCTCTGGTGTCTTCTTAAAGAATACGAACAATTTTAATACATCATTCTCAGCCCTAACCTGGATTTCAGACTATACAGTATCTCCATGGATCACTTCTGGAACTGGGACTCAGTCACTTCTGAGAGTATTATGCTGAGCCTATTAAGGTCAATATTTGTCTTAAGGTGAGAAGGTCACCTTTGGGATTTCTGAGGAAAAGGCTAGATTTCTGATCTCTCCCCATAGATGCTGGAGATGGATGCAGACATCCTCGTGCCAAAAGAGGACAAAACCTCCTTGTATTCATGCCTGCTTTGGAGCTCTGTGCCTTCCACACAAGACACAATTATTTCTGGCAGTTGCAAGACTGTTTATTTACATGGGCTGAACTTTAAAGCAACAATAAAGAAGGAAGGAATGGCAGTCAACACATAGGGAAGAGAGTATTACATGATTTATTGAAGGCAACAGCAAGAAACTAAACATTGACCTTGGTAAAAGTTGCCATAGCTTTATAGGGATCATCTGATTGTCTAGACTATGTTTTAACAGAAAGTTGTCAAAAATGCATTTTACAGATTGATCTTTGCCTAAGATTCATATACTGTTGTCATTAGGACTACATAAGGTACAGGTTATAAAGGTGAAAATTATCAGAACAAGGCAAGAACAGGACTGCAACCAAGACAAAACTTTTTTTTCAGAGCAACAAACAAGACAGCAAATAACAGAATTTAGCCAAGACAAAAATGTTACCATAAATGTTGAGGTCTTATTTCCGTTGCTCAGGAGAACACAGAGCTCAAGGTCCCTCTGAATCCCCACCCAGAGAAAGGGCGCAAACCACTCCAGAGCTGTACAGATTCTCTGTTGCGTCACGTCAGGTGAAATGGAGTAATAAAGTCAAACAGCTTTAATTGTCCCTGCACAGATTCTGACGCACAAGAGAAGATAGCTTATTTTCTTCATCATATTCCTCTGTAATCTCTATATATCTGAAATAATTCATTTTCCCCATGTGTCAGAGTGACATTTCATTGTTAATTTTGTTGACTTAGGAGTGCAGCAGTGGGACATCATTTAAAAATAGTAGACTTTTCAACTTTAAAAAAAATAGATAACATTTTCTTTTGGGACCTCAAAAAAAAAAAAAAATCATATTCTTACAACACCAGAGAGATGAAAAAGGAATACTCTTACCATGGTTATTCCCTGAGCTTCTGTTTATAAACACCCACTGTTCTCACAAAATTGTTGTCATTGAATTTCATTCAGAATGACAAAGATATCTGTGAAATGAGCCTCCAGCTGGAGAGCTGAAGTATAGGATACAGTTACATTAAGGAGAAATTATTACAGGTAGAGCTTGTGACATTGAGTGCTCAACACTTTCCATTATAAGGCTTTACTTTCAGTTATTTACAAGGTTACTAACCTTAATTCGTTTGAGCTGAGGTTCTTTTCATGCGAGGTATCTGCTTCAGGCTGAATTTCATTTATTTATTTTTCTTTGACATGTAAAAATGTGGCCAACCTTTTCTGCAAGAAATATATGCCATGAGAGCAGGGACTGGGAACGTGCAAGTGGGGAGTGGACATTTTTTGTTTTCATAGGAACTTTCCAAATTGTATTAAAACTGTCTGAGATATCACATGCCCTGAGATTTTTCTTTCACTCCATCTCAGTATCTTTTATAGAACATCTCACTATCTCTCTTCTGCTTTCAGTAACTCTGCTTAGTTACAACTACCCAAGAATAATCTATCATCTAGGTGGTTATAATAACCAAATATAGATGTGACAAGAACTAAAACAGAGAATAGGAAATAAATTATTTTTAAAGAAGAACCTGGAGGAAAAAAGAGAAGGGCAGAGGTGATGGAAACTGCCGGAAGATGGATACTGAAGGGAACTGGAATCCCAGTAAGGAAGATGGAGAGAAGACAGGAAAATGGTAGGAGATGAGGAGGATCCCAGGAATCACACAGAAGGGGTTAATATTAGTAAGTAATGTTTTTAAGACCTTTACCACACTTGCTGTTTTTCTCTCAAATAGGTCTGATCTTCCTTGAAGTACTGTTCCTATGATATTCCAGATAAGAGCTTACTGATTTTTATATATTTTAGAAGCCATGTTTTCACTTGTATGTCTCTGTATGATATTACTCATAAGAATACAACACTAATAGCACATGTGCAACTACAGCTTGGGTCTCTTTCTTAGGCAGGTGCTTCTCATCCTTTCCATTTGCAACTGAATACCTCTGCTTTTGAACTTTACCACTTTACTAGTGAAAAATTGACACCTTCTATCCAAATGTAGTTTTCTGATCAGTTTCACTCCAGCCTTTTAACAGTTTCCTCTAGAAAATGTTTGCTTTGGTTGTTTACTAGAATATTATTGAAGACTGTCAAAAGCCTACATTTTCTCATCTATAAAAGCGTGTTAGCCTGGAACAGAAAAAAGCAATTAGATTAGTCTGACATGATTTGTTCTTGGCAAATCTGTATTGAATATATCCATATCTATCTATATATATATAGCTTATTTTCCAGATGGTTTCTAGTCTGCTTCCTCCCTTTCCTATTGCATGACAACCTATTCCCAATTTCAGTTACTTCATAAACTCAAACAAGGAAAGTCCGCATATAGGACCTAAAGATTCTCACTATGTTGATGCTAACACAATGACATTTATTGGAATATCTACTTTTGCACTTTGCTTTTGAAAATCTGGAAAGTTCCTTCAAAACACACACAGAAGATTTTAAACAAAGCCAAACAAGCACTCACAAGGTAAGAAATCACAAAAGTGAGAGTCTTTTTCTTATCCTAATCTTCCTGTTCAAGTATAATCATAAAGACTTTAAAATGGTGGTAAAATTATATTTTATAAGCATTCTTGTGACTTATTCAGTATTCCAGCTATACCTACTCTTTACCGACTCAGGGTTAAGCAGTGCAAAAGCATAAAATAGTTTTTACAACCTTGACCTATTTTTTGACTTTTAATGAAAGTCTGCAAGACATAGATGGTCTCAGGACATGCTGCTGAGACCACCTTTAGTAGATCGATTTGATGATACCAGGAAGGTGAAGTTATAAGAAACCTACAGCCCTGCTTGAAGTTCCAGCTGAGAATGTGAATTTTTATACAGCCCCCTTCTGCAAACTGTCTACTTTCTATTGTGTGCTTCTTACCTGTGCAATGTCTAGCATATTAGAGCTCTGGTTTCAGGTAACAAGTTTGGGAACTACAATAATTAAATCTCTCATTATCATCATCGAACAAGAAATTTAAAGTAGAGCTCTAAAAACATGTTGATCTAATTCCTTGGGGCCTTGTTTTATGAAAAGAAGCTGTGCAATGATTGAATTGGTCTACTTGCTGTATTAACACAGCCACATGAGAATCTATGATCTGATGCAATACAGAAAGGTGGTCTGTCTACCTGTCCGGCAGATGCACCTTACTGAAAAAACCATTACTGTCTTTTACAAATATTCTACTAATGGAGGCAATGTTTACAAACATTGAGTAACCAGCACCAGCCCCAACTTAAGTAGTTATTGCTTTTACAGAGATCCTTTTTGTCAAGTAATTGTACGTCAGCTGAAAAATCACCTTTTTATCTCTGTTGAGGTTGTTTTTGTATTAAAAGCTCATACATTAATAAAGTAAGCAATAGAAACGATGATCTTGTAGAAAGACAAAATGTGGACATTCTAACAATACTGCTTTATGTTAAGAGCAATGACTGAGGTAAAAATAATGACAACGAGCCCAGACCATCTTTTGCAATAATTGTATGGCAGATGTAAACATGCCAGACTGACTATTAGCTAATACATGTGCGGTCCCCTTTCTGTGAGTGGTCAATAGGCTTCCCTGAATCTTTATTGGCACAGTGCCCACAGATATCAGTGGAACTGCATTGAATGAAAACCTGAAAATAGCACTCAAATCACATATAAAATTTCCTTTTAAAAAATTGATTTGTTGCTTAAAAAAAGAAATGGAAAAATTTCTGTGATGACTGAATTCTAGGCAATCAAAGGTTAAGGACCCAGAATTCTGCCCTCATCAATGTTTTATGCTGGATTATTTTATCGATGTAAATTCAACATTTTAATTACTAACATCACTCCACACCCTCCCCAGTGCACTGTCTATATTTAAAATCCCAATAGCTTCTGTTCCCTCAGTTTCTCTTTTTATCTTCAAATATCTGCTGAATTCCCTGACTGCCCATTCTCAGAGGTTGTTAACTTCTCATCTCCACATCTTTTGGCTATTCCTGACTGTATTTTTTAGGTTTTTTTCTGACATCTTTTGGCTCCTGGTGTCATATCTCAGTGTCAGCTCTCCAGATTTCACTCACTGTCATCAGTCAAGCTTTTAAACAGTCTCTGCCTTCAGCTGCAGTCCTATCATGTACCTGCCTTATTGTAAATGCCATTACTAGGTCCATACCTGTTTCCCTTCACTCCTTCAGTACCCAGACAGCAGCGATGAAATAATAAGCCCTACTTTCAAAGGCTCTATAGAACCTGTAGTTGCCAGAAACATATCTGCGTGACTGTAAATGTACCTATTGAACTAGATTCTCTCCTGTAAAATGCACAGGTAAATGTGATCTGGGAGGCACAGTGTCTCTGAAGCCCAATTTTCGCTCCGTTTCACCCTTGCTCCATAGCAGCCACTATTATGGAAGTTATAGCTGCTTACCAGTGTAAGTCTGTTGGGTATGAGAAAATGTGACACTGCTTGTCCGACTGATGGGCCAATAATGCTAATGTTGACATGCACTGCAAAAGGCTCCTGGGTGACACTGCTTTCCAGGTGGTATTTAGCACTGCCTGTGTCAGTGCAAATGGTGGTGTTCGTCCTACTTGCCTCAATGTTCAAGCCAAGAACTGAAATGAAGCCAACCCTCTGCCTATTCCTTGTTTCTCTCTGGTCCCACTTCCTAAGTCCTGGTCACTTATGAAGTGGAATATGGTTGGGAACTGCAAAAGTAATTAGTTTTTCCAAGTCAGTCACCTAACTGGAAAATAATCATTGTAAACAATCCACCTGGATACTCTAAAACACTTTTAAAATTTATTTTCATTGAATTATTATTAAGTTAGAAAAGCAGGAAAATTGGGAATCTAATGAAAGACCTAGGCATGAAATTGAACTTCTCTTTTTCATAAACTTGCATTTAGAGTCACCCCTTTTTGATGTGTAGCTCTGAATTATGTTGTAATTGGGAGATAATTTGGAGCAGTTTAACACCAGTTAGCTGCCACTTTTCTTCTAAGATTGCTTGTATTTTGGACAAAATAGTAAACGCATTTTTTACAAATGCCATGGAAAGCCTTTGTTCTTTACTGTGCTAGCCAACAGAAGTAACCCAATGAAACAAGGAAATGCACAGAGCTCATAACAAGCATTTTTTTCGAACTACAACTAAGCAGTAAACAAAAGGACCTAGCAGAAAAAAACACAGGAACACTCCTTCTGATATCGCCATATTCTCTGACCATTTTGGCACTGGCTCATTCTAATTGCTGTTCTTGGAATCTTCAAGGGAACTGGTAAGTATTTAATCCATAGCACTTCACTCAAAAAACCTGTCATCACAGGCGGAGAATTATTTACAAAACAAGAAGGGAAATAAGAACTGGTTTAGCCCATAGATACGTCCTGGAATAGTGTCCAAAGTCAGCCAGAACAAAATTCCATAATTCTTCAGGAAATTCCGTTTTCCAAAATATGTAACTCAAGTACCATAAAATACTAACATTTTTGAAGATGTGGTATGCACAACATCTTTGTTAAACAGTATTTTTCAGCATTTATTTTTACCTGAGCACAATGTGCACCTTCAACACCTCATGCACTGCTAGCTTTCAGTATTTCTAACTTCTGCCTCTTCAGTCTCAAAAATTGTATACTTTATTTATTTGTTCCCTTGAAAATTAATTTAGAAGTGTTAACTGTTGATGTAGTAACTACAACGAGGCCTTGGAATCTCACTCCTGAAAGAATGCCATTGTGTGATTTCAGGGCATCATAACGTGCAAGAGATGCCAATAGCCAGAACCAACCAATAAACGGTGTTATATGTCAGAACTTTCTTATACCGTCTTTTGCCAGACTCACAAAATTTGCTCAGTTCTTGCATTCAGATGGTTTACATGGAAAAACACTTCTACACACTACAAAATACTACTTTTCTTTTTTTTCCCCCATCACATTGCGCACCATTATCTCAATGTCCTGAAGCTCTTGCGTTATGATGGCTTTCACATTTAGCTAAACATGCTATTTCGCATTCACTGTCTTCTCAAAAATTGGCCCCGGTGCCATCTGAACACCAGTGAAAATTAGGCATGTACTTAAGGTCTTTATTTTCACTGCTCTGGTGAGGAAATCCAGAAATGTTTCTGCTTGTTACTCCAGCAGATCAGTAAACTCATGTAACTTTAAATGTCACTGACAGCATTCAAGAACTTCAGCCATTTTGACACGCTTATTGTCAGATGTGCCTATAGCAACACTCATCAGTGTCATCTGTTTCAACTCAACTCTTATTTTCTCAATTGACAGAAAAGAGAGAATACACTAATCACAACTGTTCCTGTCTCAGTATGAGCTGAAGAATGCTAACGTTCATATATTGTCTGTGCCAACTTGTGAAGCACTTTATCACCTTGAAATTTCAGGAATAAAGAATATGGTGGTAGGCCTGTGTACTCTCTTCTGCTGCTAAACAAGTTTGATGTCTAATACTTGTTTCTTTTTTCCTTATACTTTTTAAGATAGTTAACTAAAGACAGGAGAGGTTAGGCAAGAGGTTAGCAAAACTCTGTTACAGAAAAGCTAGAGCTCTGTGCTCTTGGACTTTTTGATGTTTATATGTTTCACTGTGAGTCTGGATGTCTGCATTGTGTCTGCAGACAGTGGAAAACTATGAAATACTGCCAACAGAACATATCTGTAGCTGATACAAAACATCCCACGTTAGACCAAAACTATGTGGATCAGCATTGCCCTTGGCTTTGGCATTCAAGTGTTGTTTTTTTATTAAATTTGTTTTTAACGCATTAGCACTTGAGGCCAAAAGACTTTAGCCTTCCCAGACCTCAATGTTGTGGAATGAACATAGTCTCCTCTGTGTTTATGTGTTACAAAAACCAGGAAAGAAGAGACACTTGTTAGCATTCTTCCAAATAATAGTTTTGTTGTCTGCTCTTTTTCAGTCCTTTTTGGTTCTCATTGCCTGTGTATGACGCATATTAAAGAAAGAACAATATTTGTCTTGCACAACAGTTACCTTTCTGTCATGTTGATAACTTATAAGCTTACTTTTGGTGTGGAGAATAACCTTGCAGTGGCAGACATTTCTTGGCACTTGAGGTTGGGATATCATGTGCCACACAAACCATGAATTTATCCTCCTGTGAATATAAGAAAGCACTTAACAAATGTTCTTTTTAATAGAGACTGGAGGCTGACTCTCACTTAGGAATCAGTACAATTAAAGCAACGTCTAATTCTCAAAGCAGTATGTTGACCTGAAATTCAAATGAAACATATAAATTCTATAGCACTTTTTAATCCATATACATCTATGTCTATCTAAATATTTATCTAACGTGATATGTCACTTGTGGGTCCAGGCCTGCATTACAGGAAGAAGACTCTTCCTATTCTTTCCAAACTCATTCTTCCTTTTTTACTTACAGTCATCAAAAGAAGGCTACGGGAAATTGCAACCATGCATTTTACTCAGAGTACGTTTCAGGCCCCTAATGGACAAGATATTACTGTTGATTCTGGCTGATCATGCTGAAAAGCAAATCTCTGTCTCTCATAACAGCCTTCACCTAAGAATTAAACTTTGGTCTTGAAGATTTTTTGCAGAGCACATCAGTCACTCAATATTCTAGACATGTACCGCAAGCTGGACTTAAAATGCACATCAAGCATGCATCAATAAACCTTAAGTTTCCCAGAGGTGTATTTAATAGTCATTCTGTGACTGCTGAGTTAGAAAGTAAGGGAATTCTTGTGATGATTTAGATGGTCAGTGTGCTTTTTCATAAGTCAGGGAGGCAGAGGTTTGCTGAGTAGTGGGGAAGTCTGCAAGTTTTAGTGTCTGTCCTTTTCCCTTAACTGTTCGCCACCTCTTAAGGCAGAGGTCAGGAGCACTCTCTTAACGTGCATTCTGGTACACTAAACAATATTGATGAGATCCCTTCAAGCGCCATGGGAAAAAATTTCTCAGTGAATTATGGTTTCTGAGAAGTGAAACAGGAACAAGTGGGCTCCCTAACGCACTTGTGGGATTCACTGTAGACACGGACAGTCAGAGAACCTCAGGGAATTTCTAGGATTTGCAATACACAAGCAAGTGCTTTCCACAGCACAGTATATGCACTAAACCCTGGTTTTTAGCTTGCTGTTGCACTATCCCTCAAAACCCCTTAAGAATCAGGTATCCTTTTCCTTCCCTTACTGCTTAACTCGTCATTTCCTTCCCTTGCTGCTCAATTTCATCTGAATTAGTTTGGAATAACCCATTTCAAGTTTAAGAAGAAGCTACTCTTCTCTGAATAACGTATCCACTCTTTTCTTTTCTTTTACTCTCCAGGTAAACAGGAAGAGCATAAAGTAAAATCTTTAGTCCCACTTTTATCCCATTCTAAACTATAAAACTTTTCCCATTTGTCTTTCACATGATATTGTTGCTGTTTTTCCTGTGCTTTGGCACTGTGCCACCCAAGGTTGTAATGCTTTCACTTCTCTTTTGATACCTCCAATGTTTATATATATACATATATACCCAAGGTTGTAATGCTTTCATTTCTCTTTTGATATCTCCAATGTTTATATATATACATATATACCTGAGATGTTAATTCTAACTTCCCCTCGTGGTCAATGGAGAAAAAGAGACACCTCTAGGGCACTGGTTATCTGCTCTATTTTAGACATCTTCATCTGGATGAGTTGCATTTGCCCAAGAAGAACCTGTTTGTCTGCATAAGCTGTGGAGTCTAACCAACAAGCTGAAATGTAGATGTTTACACAGTAAAAATCTGTATTTAGCCAAGCAAATCTGCCCCCAAATTTCTCTCCCTCCACTTCTTTGGATTAACCTGCATAATTTAGTTAGCAATTTCCTGCCTTTAAGCTGTTTGGCTACTAGAAGAAACATTGTTAACATGTATATATTATGATATGGAACAATCAAACAGTGCTTTTACAAGGATCGTAACTATTTTCTTTGCATGAAAGAAGTACATATATTAAATATGACACCATTGATAGCACTTAACTTGGGTAACTACTTCTATGCCCTTTATGCTTTGTTTTATGCAGACTGCTTCTGGGCGCTCTCACACTTACCTGTGTCTAACAATGGAATATAGACTGGAAGATCCTGAGTAGTGGGGATGGATTGTATATATACCTTCATATACCTTCCTGGCTGTACTCCTGTTTTGCCTTCCAGTATAGAGCAGAGGGACACTGCTGATTGTGTAGCATGTGATCCTCTGTAATTTCGTGTCCTTCTTAGCATAACTGGCACTTACTCAGTTGTTTCCTCTATTAAATGCAAGTACTAGGTTACACTCCTCCTGTTGTCTGAGATTTCCTGATCTGTAGATAATGTCAGTAGTTCTGAGAGTAGCTTATGCACCTAAACAAGACCCAGATCACTACATATCTATAAACCCCTCTGAAGCCCTTCAAATGTCCATTTTCTTTATTTAAGGTTGCATTTTTGCCCTTTGATTGCTAATATGTGACTACTATAAAAAATGTTGCTGGTATACGATGGCAGTAAATCTTTTTAGTGAAGACTGACACAAAAAGACCATTTAAAACTATCATTGATTAGTAGTTTGCTATCAGACCAAGACTTTCCTTGATCCTCTGTTTGCATCTTACTACTCCGATCCTTGTAGGATGATCTAATGATGCTCTTCTTTCCCCTTAATAGTTGCCTCTTATTCTTGTTACATTCTTTTTTTTCTTTATAATTTTGTCCCTACACATCTGTGCTACACTTTTTAATTCTTTCTTAGTTACCTGACCTTAGTCCTATGTTCTATATTCCTCATTCTCATGTCTGAGTTCTATGGAGGGTGCATGATTTAATCAAATTGATCTCTCAGTATAGTCTCCCTATTTTTCCTCTGCAGTGAGATAATTTGTAATTATGCCCTTACATTTATTTCTTTAGAGGTACCATCTTTCCTTAATTCTTTTGCTTTTGGTTACTGTCCCCAAAAATATACCCTTCTACTTCTCTGAGTTGATTGATCTCTTTACTCCTTTTTACATTTTTCCTGTCATAGAAGTAGTTAAGTCTTAACGAAGTTACCCTCCACAATGACAGTTCCTCTTTATTAGTTATAATCATATCTGGAAAGGTCTTCCTCTCATTTATCCTTTTCCTGTAAGAAAAAATTATTGCTAAAGCAAGAGCAGCAGAGTGCTGCACTCAGTGAGCCCGAGGTTCTTTTTAGCCTCTATAAAGAAACTTTGCAAGTCCTCATATCTGTGGAGAAAAGCCTTAAACAGAAAGCCAAATATACTGAAAATAAACAGGCACTAAATAAACAAAACTTGAAAGAATCCCAAATGCGTTCTTTATTTAAATTTCAAGATTTTAGAAGGACATGACACATAACATTTAAGAGCTTGAATGCCCATTATTAAGTTAACAGTAACAAATCTTAGAAAGACAAAGTGACACTTTGTTAGTTCTGAAGTAGAGAGGCAATATTTTAAAAATGGAAAACATCTAAAATATACATTTGTTACCCTAAGAATAAAATCTCAGACAGCTTTTGTTTGTTCATGTTTAAAAGTGTTTATCTAAAAGTTCAACTTTCCAGCACAGAACGTCTTTTCTGGAAAATTATGTAGGTTCATCTTAAACAGTATGAAACCAGAAGTTAAGAGCTTGTCTTGAAATTTAGTAAGATGACTTGCCTTTGCCAGTGTACAAATACAGAAACTCAATGGATTCCCAAGAATCAGTACCTCAACAAGGCATGTACCTGTCAAATATTTCCGAAAATGCAATGAAGCAAACTGTGAAACTGTAATGTTTTTATTGCTAATAAAATCCACATAAGGAAACTCATTAAAAGAGAAGTTGTTCATCTTGTGAATTTTTCTGATGACCTCCTGCACCTGAGCAGAGTGACTGGAAACTCATTTCCTCTTGGAGCAAGGAACTTCTCATCGAGCTGAGCCACCGCCGTGCACCATCGTTCCTCTCCCCATTGCTCTCTCTGACCCAGGCCAACCTCTCCAGTCTGTGGACTTAAAACAACCTGGAGATACTCTTAGTTTAGTAAATTGTTTCCCCTCTTTTTTTCTAATACATCCTAAGATTATTACCAAAAATACGTTAGAATTGTCAGTTTTATTACCTTACTGATGTCCCTTTCTATGCACAGAAATCTGAAAGTTCCAGTAGTGATCGGGGTAGGAACAGTTCCATAGAAATATGGATTCAGGAAAACAACAGAGGTTTTGGGATACTAAAGTTGAAGTAAAGCAAATTAAGGTAACAGAAGTGTCCTAGACAGATGGTTCTGACTTCTCTCATAACAACCTTCCACTTTTTCTTGAGTAAGAGGGAACAGCTTTTTCTAAGTAGAAGGATATAAAGAAGCTCTTTGGCAGAAATATCAAAATATTTTCATTTCTTTTTCCTGTACAAGCTGCTTTTTATTTCAGATTTTCAAAGCATTGGAGAAAGTTATTTAAGTAATGTTATCTGCCATTTAAAGATAAGAAACTAAGATTGAGAGTTCTGAAGTAGCTTCTCATTACATAAAAAGTTAGGGAACAAACAAGGAATGAAATCTTGTTAAAAATGTTATCTCCCTCCCTCCCTCTCTTCATCTCTCCCTCTATTCCTTCTGCTTTTCTTTACTCTGTTCCTTCCTCTCTTCCCCTCTCTTTCACCTATGCTTGCTTTATGTTAAAGTCTGTATCTTCCTGTCAGCAAGAATCTACCATAATTTAAAAGTGATAACAGTAATGCAAGTGAACAAATACTCAACCATCTCATATGGCATAAATGTCAGAAGGGAAACGCTCAGAAAATTGCATGCAACATATAAAATGCAAATGTAATATATAATGTCCCATGTGGAAAATGAAAATGCTGAGCTCAATTCTTGCCCTTTACTTGCCTTTTACTTTGACTACTACTGCTGAAAAACTAAGTCGTAAACTTTCCTGAATCTCATGTCACCTTCACTACATAGATAATGGCGAAGTACTGAGGTAGCTGGTTTTTCTCAGAACCAAGAGAAAATGAAGCTTCATAACAATTTGTTTTATCAGGCCAACCTATTCTGCAAATGCTTTAGCATGTATCGGCTGGCAAGGACTACACTTCTTTCAGCTTCCTCCTGTCATTAATCTCTCTTGACTCTATCAAGTTTCTCCTGCAACTAACCACTAGCAATGTGAACTTGTAATAAGAATTAGAAATCTTTTATTTTCTTGTGAAAGAAAAGTGGTTTTTCTCCTTTCCCTGCTATTAGCTGGTGTTTCTCCCCATCTCCCCATCTCCTACTATAATGTCCCAAAGTTCTTAGCAAATGATTGAGTGGTTGAGGCTTGTTTGTTTGTTTTTCAAGTTTAGAGACAGAGCTGGTCACGTCATATACTTTTATAACTTCTTTAGAATTCCCATTGGGCTGCCACATTTTCAGTTACATTATAACTTCATAAAACTTGTATGTTTTAGACTGATTTTTTTTCAATGTCCTCGGTGCCTATCTCAGATCAAACTTTGTTTTGATTTGGTTTGGTTTGGTTTTAGCTTAGCCAGAGCAGTTCAGTCATTTCGAAAAGTAATGCACTTTAAAAAATTCTGTAGATCTTAGTCCTTAACAGCTTTAATACTCTGTGGTTTGGCAGAAGGCTTAGAATTGGTGGAGGGGCTGCCATGTGTCAGAGAGTGCTTTTTATACTTCTCATGAAAATCTGCTTTGCTGTGTCTTCTGAAAAATTGCCAGTGCAGGAATCATTGGTGGTAATTGGAAGCAACCTTTAATTATTCTGTCCTCCCAGACAGAGCCTGACCCAACCATAAAGTGACATCTCCAATGGCATGTTCTTTCCATCACAGAGTTACAGCAGAAAGAGAAAGATTTTGGCCAACACCAGCCACAACCAGCAAGTGGGAAGTAAACTAGGCACGTTTGTGACTGTCCTTCATGATCGGTGTAAAGGATCCTCCTGAAGGAGAGAGCCATCAAAATGGGATATAAAAAGGACAAAAACCAGAATATAAAAAAAAATGGATTTAGCAAGCCTGTTAAGATTGTAGCTCCAGAAAATGAGATAAACTGTGGGCAACAGTTCTGAGCCTGGCAGCAAACCATGGGGCAGATAAACAGAGCGATAAGGGGAGTTTCAGTGGTCAAGAACAAGCACGAGGGAAGACAGTCTGTTAGAGCATATGGGGTAATGCCAGGAAGCTGGAACTGTTTGAACAAAACAATTGGGTTATAAACTTCTGCGAGGAAGAAGGCAGAAAAGAGAAAAAGACCATAAGAGAGAGACATTAATGAGTAAAAGACTCATTCATGAGACTATCTGATGCATTGCTAGTGAAAGCGTTAAAGCCATCGGAAATAGGATCCTGAAGGATGATGTGTAAATACGTATATGGGTAAAAAAAAGGGGAATGAACCAGGGCACCATGAACACCCAGGCAGTTTATGTAACTCCCTGCATATCGGAGCAGCTGGCACAGACTCCTTTCCTCAGGAATCTCATCATCCCTGTACATTGCGTAGAGACTCCAGAGACTTACCTCAGAGCTGTGGATTGCATTTGGCATTAAGATGTTCAAACATTAGTCTTTGCAATGGTCTTTCTCCAGCCTTTCCACCAGAGCAACTGTTTATTTTCCTTTTTCCCGTATTCATGTCCCCCACATCAGTGTAATCATCTGGTGAGCTGGAAAGTCAGTGTATTTTAATGGACAAATCTGGATTTATCAAAAATTCAGAACAGAGTGCTTGTTCTGGGGATAATATGTTTAAGTTTACCCTCTTTGATATGGCAGGCAGGAAAGGCAGAGTTAGTTTAAAGTGGTAGGAGAATCTATATATAGCCCTGATATGAACTCTTTGTAAATATTTTTGTGCTGTGCAAAAAGAAGTCTTCCTGTTTGATCAGAATTCATCATCTGAGTGAAGATAATTACAGCCTGATAAGTCATAAAGCTTCATTGGTTTCAAGCCCAGAAAATATTGACCAAATTTAAACAGAAGTTCATAATTAAGTGTCCTTTTCTGAACATGTAGCCCTCAGTGACTTAGCAGTTATGAGCAGGATTCGCAGTACACGTTAGTTCGAAGAGAAAGATGCTTATGCCAACCAGCTGGAACTTCAAAAAAAAAAAAAAAGAAAATTTGCCTGAAAATCAGGTTTTTTTCTTGATATGGCCCAGCTACAACCCTTTCTGAAAGGCTCACCTCTAACCCCCAGCTGCCTGCCCTCACAGTAACTGGATGTCCCTGTGACTTTTTAAAATTTTCTTAAGAAAGTCAGTAGCCCTAATGAAAATGTCCTACTGGATAGAGCAAGTCCCAAGGCTGTCGGTTGACCTGCCTAATTATGTTGTCAGGATAAGTTCAACTCCCTCCTTGGACTTAGCCTTAAACTCCTTATTTCATATTTCACTTGTTTCTAGAGAGGCCTTGAAAAACAAATACAGTTAATATTTTTAAAATGACAAACATGTATTTTTCCTTGACTTGAAGATAGGTGCCTGGAGTATCATTAAATCTAAAAAAAAAAAAAACAAAACCAAAACCAAAACAAAAACCTAATTTGGACACAGAACAACGCAGGAAGTTTCCCCTGAAAGGGACAATTTAAACTATTATGCAGGTGTGAAAATTAGAGGTTATATCTGAAAACATTTTGCATCCTTAACTATTGTGTTACCATGGAACAAATGTGTTAAGATAATGTATTCTAATTTCGTACATTTTATTGAACTATTAGGTAGTTCAACTAATCCCTGCAGTTTTAATGTGAAGAATTTCCACATAAGAAAGCATTAAAAGGTCCTTGTACTTTCATATTCTTTTCATTTTTAGTGTTGGTTTTTTTTTTTTTCTCACACAAGTCTTTTCCTGTTCTAATACAACATAGCAGAAATATTTGATAAGACAATAATAAAGTGTTTATTTTTGAGGAAAGAATTTCAATATTCAATAGAACCTCTGTTTACATAATGAATCTAACAGGGGAAAGAGGTTATTCTCCTATCTTGGACACTACAAAAACCTGAACTCTTAAAAACCAAATAGCCAATAAACATTCAGCTACATACCAAAAAATAGTTCTATAATGCCACAAATGATAACGCTGTTTTGACAAAACCAAAATTGGTTCTGATGAGTAGTTTTCTACTGTTTCTGATTTATTACAGCTTTCCCGGTAAAGTATGATGATCAGAATTCAACAGTATTTTAAAACCTCTACTGTGTCTATAGCAAGCAAAATTATTTTGTTTTTCTCTAAAGTGATATCACTAGAAAAACTAAATTATTTTTACAAATAGAACTATGTTTTCCTCATCTGCAGTTCTTCCTTCTTTGGTACCACAAGACTCTTGTTAATAACATCATTGTTTAGTAGCACAGTTTTAAACAATGTCTTTTGAAACCTAGAAACTTATAGTCATTACCCTGCCAGGGAGAGCTTCCCCATACCAATGTGACATAGCCTGTAGCCTGAACAACTTGTTTCTGCAGTGTTGTTGTTGCTATGGGAACAGATGCGAAATGCTTACTGCTGTACTATAACACAATTAAGCATATTATGGCCTCTTTAATTGCATTCTTTAGGAGTCACCACAAACAAAGAGAGAGTATCGGTCTGGGTGGACTCTCACTTATTTTCAAATGACAATTTTGAATTAATATTGCAGGATATTCTTTCACCTATTTTAACTGCTTCTTTCTCCTACAGTTCTCACACCAAAAGAAAAAAAATAAATCTGTCTCCTAAAGATATCTAACAAATTACTGCATTTAAAAAATGGAAAGACACGAAACTGGGCTTAGGGGCTTTTTGAGACAGCAGATGATATTTAGTAGATCTTGACAATTCCAAGCTAGAAACAGTGGAAAATTCTTGAATGAGAACACACCAGTTCCTCCTACATCATGGACTTACATATTTCATTATCCCTTTTTAAATAGCTGGGATAAACTGATAATGTCTAGATGTAAATATTTCTTAAAATAGTGATTCTATCTCTATTTGTAGTTTGTACTATAAAACAGCTGCTTTCTTTTTTTTGTCTCCTCTTGATGTTGACTTTCCCTTCTAGTTTATATACTACATAATGAGTTACTGGGCTGTTGTCTTCAAAAGAAAGCTCCATTGTTTCAGGGAAGAGGAAAAAAAACAAACATAAAAAAAAAACCCAACAACAAACCAACACATTTGAAAAAGAGAAACATAGCTTGTGAAGAGACAGAAAAATGAATTTCCAAGACTCCACTAAGTCTAAATTCTTGTACTCTGCTTTACATAGTGCTAATCTCTCACTCTCTCATATATAATTCCGTCCCTAATCTGTTACTTTTGTTACCTAGCTCTTCCAACAGTCCACCAATGAAACGCTGGCTGTAGACAAATAATTGCTCTGGAATTGCATTCAAAAAGAAAAGAAGGAAGCAAGCAAGCAAAGCAAAGCAAAGGAGCAGGTGAAAAGAGGAATATCAGATTGAAAGTCCTTGCTGCCTCTCAGCTAGGAAAAACCACTAGAATAGTGATACTGTCCTACAGTGTACTAAGTACAGCTTCAGAACAAACAAAACTTGCATTTTTAGCAAATTCTTCATTGACTTTTATTACTTCAATTGAAATTCAAATCCCATTTGAAACACAAAAGTCTGGTGTGGAAATAACCTGAAAATGTATAAAGATTTATTATACTTGGTAAATAGGAATACAGTATTTTCCAGAGCTCAGGTGAATAAAACCTCTACCTATTACAATTTGCATCTCTTAAGTAGACCAGAGGAAAGTAAAATAGTTAAGTCAACAAAATGAAAATTTTGACACCTTACTCATGATTACAACTTTCACAATCTTTTAAGAGTCACCTTGTAAAACTGCCCCAACCTGAAGGTCCCTGCCAGCTTTTGTACACCAAGGCATTAGGACACTACGGCAGTGTGCCAGGTCTATACACACTAGATGGGTTGTCATGGGCACAGCACCTAACCTCAAGCCTTTGCTTAACATCTGGAAATGCTCTTTATTATTTGAGCCACGTCCATCTCATCCATAGTATGCTGCCCTGCTACCTCAAATACCACCAGTTACTGCTATTTGAAAGGGACCTGGCTTACCATTATCCCCTCGAGTTCCATACGCACAGTTTACGCACAAGTTACATTAGCGGCAGAGATAAGACCCTCTGCAATCTGCTTGTCCCCTGCAGATGATTGAAAAAAAAAGAATAAATCCAAAGGTTTAGGGATTCGTCATCTCTCATGGTCTAGTTGAAAACAGCAAAGAAGTACAGTATCATCAGGATCTCTGAATCATGCTGAATGGAGATAGCAAAATAAAATCCATTCATTCTGACAGCTGAGGACAAGTTTTCAGCTTTGAAACCGTGTATTGAATCGGGACATTCATTCATCAGGAATACTAAAAAGTGCAGGCACAAGAGGACCTTTTAGGGGTAGAAGAGCAAGGAATACAAGGAACGAACACTTTGAACTGATTGTAAAGAAATAGCTGAACCGTCAAGTAGATTGGCCTGTGATGGAGATCAGAGACAAGTCAGGGACAGGAGGTTTACAGAGCTGCCAAAAGGTGGAAATGCCTGAGAAACAAAGACAGCTGTGATATGGTCCAAGCACCATGCTTTTATGGTGTTCAAATAATGACTGCTCTTGTTCAAAATATTGTTACTAGTAGTATGTCTATGACCATCATCACTGTTATTGTTCATTGCAATTTTTAAATGCCTGTGTGGTTCTGTGTCCCTGAAAGCTAACTGAGGGCTGGACTGTTCCCAGTCGGCTGGACTGACATCTCACAATCACCGGGAGTGACAACAGGAGCCAGGAAGAAGCTATAGCCACCAAGACTGGTTGCCTACGGGCAAGGAGACAGCAGCTATGTTTCCAAGGCACCAGGACAAAAGTTCCGCTGTGATTTGTCAGCATTATTCCAGTCTCACACACAGTAACCATTCAGCACATTTTTTGTTGTCTGGTAACCTCAACGTCCGCACAAAACTTGTGATTAAGTCTCCTCAAAGGCTGACAACAGGCTGGGTGCTGCTGTCATACCAATCGCCTGGACAGTCCTCTGCTCATGATTCTTTTTTTGAGGAAAGCACTAGCTACATCCGTTGGTCAGAAGATCCATTCAAAACTCTGACCCTAATATTTGGAGGAGAGAATATATAAATGCAGAAGACTACAGAGAGGATAGCAAATGATTTCAGCCTCAGATTATCAATGAATGCTTAATTCATGTCACAGCAGTTTTTCAGCAATGATTCATGTGTGTTTCAATAGAATAACTTCAAATTGGTAGGCCATCTGTTAGGATAAGAGAAATCAAATGGGATTGGACAAGAAAATGAAGGAAGAGTAATAAATTATTTCTATGGGTTTTTTTTATTTCTGAATGGATATATGATTCATTTGCATTTATTATCTTAATTTCTTGCCTTTGGGAACATGCAACGATCCTCTTATAGAAAGACAGTTATTTCAACTGGCATGTGACAAATGTTTAAAAGAGGAATAGAGTGGGGCTAACCCACAAAAGGACATAAGCTCCTAAATCTCTCTGGAAAACTCCTTTAGGTGCCTAAATCTGCTCGAGGTGATTAGAGTAACCTGCTAGGCAATGTGCTGTAGGTGGCCCCGCTTGAGCAGGGGGATTGGACCAGATGCCCTCCAAGGTCCCTTCCAACCTCAGCCATTCTGTGATCCTGTAATCCAGAATTTAGATTCTAAAAACTCACATTCAACACCCATAATTGTAGAATGCCTTAGCTTTCCTTGAGTAGGGACTGCTTTTAGATGTTACCACAACTAACCATACATGGACAGCAACGAAAAGTTATTTGTTCCTTTTTCCACATTATCTGCTAGGCTAAGTTCAGTAGACATTCACAGCACATTTGTTGGCTGACACAAGGTATGCTACTGTCACAAGAGGATATGTTGTTTTCTCCAGCTTTCTTAGTAAAGAAAGACACTTCTCCAGATTTTGAGGACATCCCATGTAAAAAACTATTCCATCTTTGTCTCTCATATCCATGCCAGTGTTGTTAACACCAGGCCTGTTTCTGCTCTGCAGCCTGGTGAAGCAAAAGCCACACTCTAGTCCCTCCTGGCTTAGTTATTTCACTCAGTAGAAAATGATTACACGTTCAGTATTCAATATTTAAGCATGACTTCACAGGCTAGTGGATAGGGGAAGAATCTTTGATTATCTGCTCTACTGAATACTTAACATAGAGCAATGGTCATTTACTGGCACCTAGTCTCATTGTTCAAAGGAGTATGCTATACACTGGAAGGAAGTTGTTTATCTTTGCTGGTCCAACAAAAATGTATTTATTTCACGGGGAACGTAGTTTCAATGGGAACTAGTGATGGAAACCTATTTCCTTATAAGCTATTGTTGTATTGTGTGGAAGTTTTGAGGGAATAGATGAGAAAAAAGAAAGACAGCAAACCAAACTCTCTTCTTCTAGCTGTGCTCTGTCAGAGAGGCCGGAATAAGCAACTGGTGTCAGGAGCCAGCATACGGGAATGGTATCCTGTAATCACAACTTAACTGTCTGGGTTCAAGTCCTGTTTTCACCGTGTCTTGTTACGTAGCTTAACATCTCCTTTTGCTGCCTGATGTCTTTTATGGATCTTATCTTCAGAAATGAGCTCCTACTTCTGTTATGGATCTTAATTCTTTGGACCTAATTTTCTCCAGGCATTTATGGGAAGCCTAAGCACTGGAGCTGGGACAGGGGATTCCACTAGGCAGCGAAATGCTTTAAAGAGTCAGTACAATGCTACCCATTGCAATGCTTAAATCTTTTAATGGATCTAATCCCAAATTACAACTGCCCCCAAGAAAGAGTATAATTTACAGTAAAATGGGAATATCTGAGATGCGGAAGATATTTTATTGCTCTTTCCTTGTTCATTTGTAAAATATAAGGGTCAAAAATATCTTGTTCTGTCTCTAAGCACTATGAAAAATGAAGAATAGCTTCAGAAATTTCAGGTAATTTTATCCACCTGGACTAAAGTTCTGGCTTTCTTCTGTAATTCAAGACTTCTGTCCTATGTTCACTTGCTTTCTGTATGTATACTTCAGATTATGCCTGTTGATATTATCTGTGGCCACGTATTTCACAGTTCTGGTTGTGGTTATCTAGGATTATCAGCAAGATCAATGCAGGGGATGTGGTGAAAAATAAAAACAGTGTTTGTTATTAAACCCATTACATTCTACAGTGATTACCAAACTATAAAATAAATTTCAGATCTGGAGCCAACTGTTGCAGTTTTACATACTCTAAACACACATAAATGGGACCAGGAATCTCTGACTATATCAACTAATTGGAATCAGGTCCACTTCTATGAATGGCAGGACAGAGTATGTGATATGCTTTTCTTAAAAATAATTTGGAGCATCATTTGTTACCTCCTTACTGTCTTTATATCTTTATATGGGATAATAGGACCTCTTGTATATACCTGAGTGGATCTTTTGCCGCTTTTTCCAAAGAACAGATTTATTTTTTCAAAGCAAAGATTTGAGTTTGTGGATATGCTTCTCTGTTTATTCAGGCAGGTGTGTCTGATGGGGGAATCTAGCTGCAGCACTAACTTTGGCTCTGAAGGTAAGAGAAAATCCACTCCCTTCAATTGTTTCAGTTTAAGGTACTCAAACACCAGTTAATATCATTCAAAACAGATGTTCTTTATGTTAGAAATATAAAGAACAACATCAATTTGGGAAACCACAAAAAAGAAAATGACTGTAGTCTGTCACCAGCTGTATTGATTACTTTTATTTTAGTGAAATAAATGTTTAGTTATACTGATACTTCAAATAAAATGGACACCCAGTACTGATGTACAATAGAACAACGGCATTTATCCAGGTTGCTTTTCCATTTTCTTTCTTTCTTCCTTCCTCCCTCTTTTTTTTCTGCTACAATTGAAGAAGTTAATGCTGCTATAAAATTCAGAACACAATCGTTCCTTTCATGCAGAAGCTTTGTTTGTTTCCTTGTTAACAGCTCACATAATTTCACATCTGGGTTTTATTTTCTATTTAAAATAATTATGTAGAATTTAATTTATATAGACATATCAATGGAGAAACCCAAGGTAAATATTTTTATTTGCATACTGTATGCTCATATTTTTTAAATATCCATTTATCTTTTCATTATCGCTGCAGTGAAGCTAAAATCCATATTACAAACTTCAGTGTTAAACACCATCCTTAGAACCTGCTTGCTCTAAGATCATTAGGCTGTGACTATGAAGAGATCAATTGCCATTTCTGTTGTTAGTGCACAAATAATCTGAGCAATCACATACTTAGAAAGCATGTGAAACTCTTCACTGCTCTTACCTTGTAAACATGTCTCAGTTCTCCATCACAACTGGCATATGTAGAAAAAGGAAAAAGGCAGTAATGACATGCTAGAGACTCAGGAGTAAGGCTCCTGAAAAGGCACGCTCTTTCCTGCACTGCCATAGATAAAATTTTCCTTTAATTTTATTGCCGATCATGCTCTCAGTTATCACAGGGTCTCTGCCAGTGTCGCATTCTCTGCGATCGCTAAGATCATTGCTCAAATCTTTCACTTCTTTTGCTTTTTTCTAAAGAACATGTTTAGTTTAAGGCCACAAATATTTCCTTAAAGCTAATTAACAGTTAATCAATTGAAAAAAACCCCCTTATTTCCAGTGTGAAAACACAAAAAGAAAAACTGAAAGGCATAATGGCATTACTCTGCCACCAGAAGAAGAGAAGATGAGGGAGGGGAGGAGGTAGGATTTTCCTGGTGCCATCCTCTTGCTTGGAGCCTGCCATGGCTGGGGGAGTTCCAGAAGCCGCAGGGAGGGCAGAGCTGCCGGCCAAGCTTGCAGGGGGACTGCCATCAGAGACCACGGGACACTTACCAGAAGGGACGATCGATGACTCTGAGCCTACCGGTGTCTTAAGGCTGACTGGCAATATAGACATACTTTTGGAGAGCGCTTTTCGGCAGAAGGCTGGAAGTCAATCAACTGAAGAAAAGCCCCAGCAAAGAAGAGTAGTACATCTCTTTTACACCCCAAAAATGTCATTGGGGAGTGAGACCTGGGTGAATTATGTCTTTGAAGAGACCCTGCGCCACGTGAAGAATTCATAATTCTGTGCTTCGAAAACTGATTAATTTAAATACTTGATGTGGTAGTTATGACAGCAAAAGGCATGACAGATAATG
This sequence comes from Cariama cristata, assembly GCF_000690535.1. Classification (NCBI taxonomy): domain Eukaryota; kingdom Metazoa; phylum Chordata; class Aves; order Cariamiformes; family Cariamidae; genus Cariama; species Cariama cristata. The sequence continues at coordinate 78,196 of NW_009635224.1, forward strand.
TGGTCTTTTTATTACAATGTCCATGAGGGGGTGTCTTCTAACCAAGCTCGAGTTACCTACAGCGTTTCCATCTGAATTAGTTATCCCAGGCTTCCTTTATAATCAGAAAAGAGGAATTCCTACTTCTAAGGTGATATTCACCTCAGCCTAAATTAGACATGCAAAACATGTCCTAAATTAGGACCTTAGAAATGTTTACTTCTATGTACTGATTGCTTCAAATGTAAAAGACTATGTGATGTCTGCGGTGTCTAAGTGAGGGAGACTGCACTGTATGATGAGCTGAACATATACTCCAGCATTGATTTAATATGTACTTTAGCAAATGAACTCTAGTTTGAGAAGAATGAATACTTACCTACATATTCAGATTAATGAAACATGTTATTCAAAATCCCGCGCGAGTGTCTAAGTAATATTTAAGTATGCTAATCATGGTAACTACTTGATCATCTTACCCATTTATCCTCTACAGCTTTGTTTCCTTCTGCCTTACCTTCAGATAATCACTGTAGAAACTCACTCACTTCATTGCCCAGTTGCCATCACGTGTCCTCCCTGGAAGTCCCCTGCCTGTGTGTTGCATGCAGATGTTTCACCTCTTACCCCACATTCCCTTCCTACTTCTTCCTTGACTCTTCATCTCTACTTGTTTTTTTCAGATGAATTGACAGCTATTGTTTGATCTCAGGCAAATCAAATACTTGTGAATTCATCTCATTCTTAATCTTTACAAGTTACACAACCTAGCAAAATGTTTCTAGCACATGAAGCTCAAGCAGTGAAAGTGAATATATGTACCCCACAGGGAACCGCAAAAACAGTGGAGGTGACATGTATCTGCGATGGATTATATGAGTTTTATCTACACTGTGATTCAGCTGCCTTTAGCATACTGGTATAAATTGGCAAAGTGTGGGGAGAAATAGGCTGATACTTTTTCTGTAATATCTTCAGCACCATCAGCTGTTCTGAAAAACAATAAAAAGGGAAAATAATCCCCCAGTAAAATGATTTCTGATTTTATAGTGTACCTTTTGTTGCAAAATATATGATCCTGAACATAGAATTTTCATGTCAACTTTCAGCCCAGAGCCAAGTTTTATTGATGAATTATAAGCCCCTGAAAATAGGGAATTATGATGTAAATCCCGACAAGATCCTTAGCTATTGTGGTACAAATGACAATAGTATAATAAGTAGCCTACCACATATTGTTATGTTAATAAATGTGCACAAGATAAACCATGCCATTTTAATATTCTGAACTCATATAATCAACATGTTAGTACATTACAATACCCTTCCTTGAAATACAGCAATGCATACACAAATCTGAGGCAATACGCTGTTAGAACGTCCCAGCTAACTAGAAATAAGTAAAATGCATGGTGATATCAGTATAAATTCACTGATACAGCAGCTCCCTCCTTTTACCGTTTGACCTTGCTTTTATTATAACTTTGCTGAATGTCTGGGGTTTTCACTTTTACATGCAACACAGAAATGATCTGAATACTAAAATAATTTAAAATGTCTTCAGGAATTGTTACCTGGTATCTAATTACATCTAAACATAAAATAAAATGCATATATGCTTGCAGGTACTGTTGATAAACAGTCAAATACAAAATAATTACTTCAGTAGCATTTTATAATTTTGGTCTAACAAAATCAAGAAGATATTTTGGAGTTTCCTATGGAACAGGTGAAAACTCACAGAGCAATTAATGTTCATAACCTAAAATAAGGTTTCCTAATGCTGTGATATCAAGTAGAGAAAGAAACTGAAGTTGTAAAATAGCATATTTCTAAATGTTTTAAGACTCTTCAGAATGGAAGCCAACCTATGGTTTTAATCTGACCATGTATTTATTTAGCATAAGGAGAAGTCTTCATGACCACGAATACAACACTAGCAACAGAAATTCAGGACTTTCATGATATCTCAAGGGAATGGCCTTTTTATCTGCTTCAGGTTTATCATCCTAAAAAATCTTCTCGTTTATTTGGAAAATGCTGGTACTTGATGCCTACTTTGTTGGATAGATGAAGGTTTAACAGTGATGATACAGATTAAGTGTATTTAAAGCTTCTGAAAGCATATACTTCTAAAACTCTTTTAATGAAAGTAATTAAGTTAAAGTATTTGGGGAGTTGTCTCTAAAAACTGTTGGAGACTATTTGCTGTACTGAGATTTTCGACTACCTTGTTTAAAGTGTAACTTTCCTGTGTATGGCACCATACACCATACCAATGAATGCACAAAACATATGTACAATATTTTTACATTTCAGTTTCACCAGTGAAAAAGTAGACTATGGAGTTTACTAATGTGCTCTTCACTCCAAGGACCTCATTTCAAATCTACCAGCAGTGAAAAGTCCTATAGTCTAAGCTATCTTTATAGCCTTCTGCAGTCCTCAGTCTTGTCATCCTCAGGAAAGAATCCAGACTCTGAATCATGGAAACTTAAAAGCCCTGTGTCCTCACTAAATCATGAAAGGAGACAAACTGAAAGACTGGCTTTGGAAAAATGGGGGTTCCACTTCTCACATTTTACCTTTTCTCAAGACAACCTAAAAAATTCTGTGTCCTCGGTAGCTAAACTGTATGTGAGTTTTAACTATTCTATTAACAAATTCTCATTCACTAGTATCTTACTCTTGTTCAGCTGACAAACATAGATCATACAGTCTCTTTCTCTCCCTTTATTGTATTAATTTTACGGCTAGTGTGACCTTCCTAAAGCAGAAAGTCAGAATAGGAAGCAGTAAAGGAAAAGTACTAATCTCAAAGCTGGGCTGCTAGACTTCTGCCTGGAAAATCCTGTGCAGAAACATTAGTATACAGTCTGTGTCTGTAACCAGGGAACTCGATGCAGACCTAAAAAAAAAAAAGTGAATAGACACATTTATTCTGAAGTGATATTTTGTTAATTATATATGCAAAGTATTTAGATGATCTGTTAACGAAAGAGGATTAATAATTACACTGAGACACTGGTTTGCTGTATGCTGCTGTGTTTCCTGCCTATATTCTCCTGTTCTTTTTATTGTCTGAATATGGTACCAGATTTTTCCTCAGATACCTCCAGAGAACCTGTGACATTAGAGTCTTCTCCATCCAAATAACCTTTCTACAACTTTAGCTACATCTCAGTTCAGCCAAATATTTCTATGAGAGCATGGCAATTAGCACAATTTAAGGCTAGTGGACAATAGTGTTAGCATATGAACTTCCATTAACGCTATAGGAAAAGAGAGTCACTGAGTTACAGGAATAGAGGACCATAAGTATAAACAACATGGGAAAGTCATGAAGGTGTCGAGAACCACAGGGTGTGAGGGCCAGTGCTGGTGGCACCCAGCTGGCAGTCACGGAGAGACAGTGTTGTCTTTCCTGTGGGGCAGGGAAGTCGTGAAATTTGTAAAATGGCACATATGTGTGATTAAAGTGTTTTGGTGTCTAAGCTCATTTTATTTTCTTCACTGTCATTTGGTCTTGCATGGTGAAAGAGAGCAGTGTAGTTTAGCAAGTGCTTACTTGTTTAGTTGTATCATTGGTCCTTTCTTTTTTTTCCCCAACATGTTTCTATGTAGTTGATTTCTTCTGCATGCTGAATTTTCTTTTTAATAGTGTAAATATTTCAATGCTATCTTTGACAAGCAAGCAGATGTTTTTATTGTCATGAAGGAATGTGTCTGGATGAAAGGAGGGGAATGTCTTCTCTGCTTCTTCTTAGGCCCTTAAGGGATAGACAGCAATAGTAGTCTTATCTATTCAGTGAACAGGTAAGTAATTTCAATATTTCTGGAAAGCAGAAATAATAGCTGAAGGCATGTTTTACATCACCCACCTGCAATGTTGGAAATAGAGGGAAATAGTATAAATGTACCGGAGCTCAAAGAATTGAAAGTTGCAGAATTAAAAGCTGTATCTTCAGCAGAGCAATGAAATAGTTCGTGGCTTTGGGGGGATTTGAAGATGTCAGAGTGAGATTTTAGCATGTTTTCCTAGCTGAATAAGTGTTTTTATTGTCTTGTGTAGCATGACTGTAATATCTGGGCAATAGTGAATGACCACAGAGCTTTTCTCCTTCAGGTACTGCAGAGTGGTCAAAAAAGAAAGGTCAGTAGTTGATGAAGTTTTGCTTGACAGTGTGTACAAAATCCCTGACTTAATTTCCTGGCGCAGTTCTCATGTGAATTTCTGGTAGCTATATGCCCATATTAACTGCCTATCTGCACAAGCAACAGTCTCATTGGCTGGTTTTGCAGAGATAGAAAGATAAAATATTTGGAAATCTTCCTCCATATCACACACAAGACACACCATTGTTTCGGGGGGGATACTCCTATTCTGCCTCTGCCTTTCTGTACATACTCAGTGACAATAAATAAGAGTTTCATTTCTGTACCGGTCAATTTTATACTTTCCATAAGCATTAAATTAATTTGAAAGTGTGCTGTTCTTTTATGGAACCACAAAGGATGATCTTTATTACAGTATTTTAAATCTTCATTCAAACGTGTTAATTCTAAGCCTTTCAGGAACACTGTCTTTTGTATTGAAAATTGTTCAGAAAGAACGTGTTGTCTCTCTGCTGCTTCTGCTATGCATAAAATGCATTTAAAAGGAAGTAATTCCTAAGAATTTAAGCCCATAGAAGAAATAAGTGATTTGAACATGATCTGAAGAAAAATACATAGTTGTTGCATTCAATTTTCATGCATGTACAATTCCTTGCTTCATAAATCATGCCACATTTTCTGTTTTAGTTGTAAAAATACTGTATACATGGACATTCCACATTTTTAAAAGCATAGCTCCTACTTTACTAATGTAGTTGTCAGTTCCAGCACAAACATGTTCAGAAAAGCTAATATTTTAGAATAAAAGTACTACACACAAGGCTATAATCAGCCAGTCAATAAATATGCATCGTGTATTTCCTTGCTGTTGCAGTAAGAAAGAGAAATAAAGGACAAAGCCAACCGCAATCAATAGCTAATTTCACTCAGAAGAATAGACAGTAGTCTGGTATCTCTGTGTCTACGTGGTGTACTCACTTTGGATGAATCACCACATTGGAAGTTATCACATAACAACTGGCTCAACAGAACAAGTTAGTGAAAAGAGAAGTATGGGAGAATTTAATTTATTTTGGAACTCAGAGTACGTGACAAAAAGTGTAAATAACGCACCTGTTTGGAGAAGCTTAAAAATACAGCAAAATGATATCGGGTCTTGAGAAAAAGTTTCAAAAATGTTTGTGGTACAAAGACAGCTGCAAGATACGAATAAAAGAAGCAGCTGAGGGCTGCCATTTCTTGCTTCAGTAGGTTATGATGTAACAGATTTGTATGATTAACCATTTGTACATTCAGTTGAACAACAATGCTAACAGGAGTACAAAGTGAATTTTCTATTTAGGAACATTATTTTAATATAGTAATTGGATTTTGTTATTTAGATCATCATAAAACAATACTTTTATGTTATGGTACTATAACATCAAACTCTTTATAGTGTCCTGCAGATCTTATCAGAGCAATAAATGCAGATGCCCTCATTTTATTAAAACAGAAGTACTTTATTTACTAATGTACATTCTTGAGCTATATATATGTATAGCATAAAGATATCTGTGCTAAAGAGGCATACAGCTAAAGATCAGAAATTCATCAGCATTCAAAACCCAGTGATTGATTCTCTCCCAAAATCAGTTTTACAATGAATATAAATTGAGAAAAACACAAAGAAGTAGGCCAGCAGGCGGTCTCAAATGCAGGTGAAATTAAAAATAAATACTGAGGTTTCAAAAAGTCCATTTTCTCATTCTCACTCTGAAATAGATCCATTGGAAACACAGATAGCAATTGCAGTTTTCAATCAAAAATCTCTGCTCAGAGCATTTTTTGATCCTAAATTGTAGGGTATTCTTTGAAGGCTAAAACGACATTGAAAAGTCGTACTTCAGCTAAACTTAAGCAAGCTGATTTGTTTATTTATCACATGTCTGAGTCACAACATTATCTGCTCTGATGTAGGTAATTAAAAAAATTAAATTAAATTTATTTTCATGCCCAGAGGGCTAACATTCAGAAAGGCAAATCCACAAACAGAACCCAAGTTCTGGACAAGTTCTAAAATGAAAGAGTTAACAAAAATATTCTCAGAAAACCAAGACAAGAAGCAAAGAGGCAGTTTTGGTGTTCTTGCCTTCTGCATCACCTTAACACACATCGCATACCAAGCCTGGAGTCAAGGGCATGTAAAGCAGCTTGATGCACTGAAGCACAGGTCACGGTGCTGAGCATGCATGCAGATACCCTGCAAACACAGGCCACTTACGTGCCAGCAAATTAAACAAGCCTGAGAATTCCAAAGGCACTGAGATCATTCACAGAACGGCTGGCATCTACACTAAGACATTGCCAAAACTGGGTAGCTGAAGGCAAACTGCCCACTGGGTATTCTCCTGAGCCGCTCTGACTGACAGACCATGCCAGGAGTTGTTGGGGGACATCACAGGTTGAAACAAGCTAAGATTTTTTTAGGGAGAGCTGCCAAGCAGGGACAATCACGTTCCCATGCCCTGGGACAATCATGTTCCCATTCCCTGAAGCATTCCAAAGTATACTAGAACGGACTAGTACAGATGCATCCAGGCATATACAGAACTGACTAGTAGAGATGCATCCAGACTGACATAGAACTGACTAGTAGAGATGCATCCAGGCGTACACAGAACTGACTAGTACAGATGCATCCAGACTGACATAGAACTGACTAGTAGAGATGCACCCAGGCATACACAGAACTGACTAGTATACATGCATCCAGACTGACATAGAACTGACTAGTATAGATGCACCCAGGCGTACACAGAACTGACTAGTAGAGATGCATCCAGACTGACGTAGAACTGACTAGCACAGCTGCATCCAGGCATACACAGAACTGACTAGTAGAGATGCATCCAGGCGTACACAGAACTGACTAGTACAGATGCATCCAGACTGACGTAGAACTGACTAGTAGAGATGCACCCAGGCGTACACAGAACTGACTAGTATAGATGCATCCAGACTGACATAGAACTGACTAGCAGAGATGCATCCAGGTGTACAGAGAACTGACTAGTACAGATGCATCCAGACTGACGTAGAACTGACTAGTAGAGATGCATCCAGGCATACATGGAACTGACCAGTACAGATGCATCCAGACTGACACAGGCAGTGTTACACAGACACAGGAGCTCGAAGTCTTTAACTGTAAGACCTGAGCTGGAAGCCAGTCATGAACTCCTGAAAGTGCTGCTTAGCTCTAATTTAGAGCAGGCTGTCAGCACACAAAACATTTCATGACAGTGAAGCTTAAATTTTTTTACTGTGAGAGTGACTGAGCACTGGAACTGGTTGCCCAGAGAGACTGTGGAGTCTCCATCCTTGGAGATGCTCAAAATCCATCTAGACACAGTCCTGGAAAATTGGCTATAGGTGGCCCTGCTTAAGCAGGGGGATGGACCAGATGATCTCCAGACACCTCTCCCAGCCCCAGCCACTCTGTGATTCTGTAAAATGTTCCCACTTCCCTGTCATAGCAGTCTACCCTTCCCGCTGTGTCAGCTCAACTGCTTGTGAGGTTTTGCTCCGAACTCATCATAAACCAGACCCAGATTACAAAAAAAAGGGCAGTTTTTTATTTAACTTGTACTGCAGAGTTGCTTGTAATCCAGACCAATACAGCAGTGTGAACTAGAGCATGGAAGTGATTGGGGTTACAAAAACTCCTGCAACACAAATGAGCAACAAGCCATAGGGCAGGACCGGGATTGAACGCAAGGGGTGGAGAGGCACAAATGCCGTAAACTTCAGTTATTGCCAAAGCTTCTGCATCATGAAGCTGTGGCCTGTGTGAGCTTTTGAGTCCATTTCATGCAAGAAAAAGATATTAGGATACTTTCTTCTTTGTACCCTCATCTGGTCTAGTTTCTTTGACACAGTCTAGGAGCACTTGCACAACCAGGTACAGCTGCTGAAAGGCACTTCGGGAAGCTGTGCTGTCTGGGCAGATTTTTACTGCCTCGTTTGAAGCACAGTGCCTCACTGTAACAATGTGGATATCTGAAACATACACTAGCACATTAAAAGTGAAGGTACATTAATTTCATGAAAACTCCTGTTTGAGCACGGGGACAGATACTGCTTGCTAGCAGGAAACGCTGAACAACACTTTTCTTTCAAGTTTGGAATGAGAGTCCAGAATTTGGCCTCTTATACATACACTGTCCAGGATTCAGTGTTATAAAAGGCCAGTAAAAATGCCTATTTTTGTGTAGACACTCAAAACAAGCAGGAAAAGAGAACAATGTTCTAGGGCTTCCATAGATGAAAGAAATTTAATCTGTTAATTTTCATCTTTGAGGCATGTCTGACTATACCCAGGATATCCTCCCTAAGGATATCCTGTATAACTTCTACACTGGGACCTCTGGGTGCAAGAGTCAGAGGGTCCTATGCCAAGGAGCAGGGTGAGATGTAGTCTGGCGAGGTTTATGGATGGAAAGGGGAAGATGGACTCATCATTCCTCTCAGGACTGAATTTAGATTTCTGCTTGGTTGTTTCAGCTTGCTGCTTGGTTATATGAAAATGGGCTTTTTCCTTGTGACAGAAAGGTTGCTGCTTGCCATGCATTTTATGCTGTTACATTTGAAAACATTTTTATTATGGCCATCCTTTTTTTTTTCCTTCCTTTTTTTTTTTTTTCTGGATATGGCATTCCATCTATTGACAATGCCTTCTCAATGTCATTGCTATCAGTGAATTTTGTACTTCTACTTATTTTTCCAAGGTCACAAATGGAAATATTAACTGACATTGTTCCCATGACCAATACTAGAAACTTCCACTGGCAGTCTCCCTCTAGTTTGCTCTCTTTGTGCCTACTCTTTAGCCAGTACTTGATGATTTTACTGTTCCTCCATTACTATCCTCCATATACTTTTCCAAGTGATATCATTTCAGATGACTTACTGAAGTATGAGCATATAAATTTCAGTAGAATTGCTATGTAATAGACTTGCTTTACAGTAAGTATAGTATGTAAACTTACAATAAACTTGCTTTATTTCCTTTATCTTGAAAATTATCTAGTTTAACATTAAAAGATATGAGCTTAATCTGGCACTGTTTCCTTTTGGCAAACCCAGTTTGCATTTATATTTTGGAGTTTTGTATATAGGCCAAATCAATAGTTGATCTTACTATCTGTGCAAAGAAAAGATGGCATTACAGTTGTCTAGACAGCAACTCTGTTCTAGCTAGAGAATTGGAACAGAAAAAACAGGCACAGAAAACAAAGGGGAGAAAAAGACTAATGCCTTTATGTTTTCAGTAATTCTATACTCGATAAATAATCATTCCTATTGAGCAGATAATTGTAATCTTATAAGCACCTCGTGCTTCACATGCCAATTGAAGGCAAGAAATGAGGAAAAATTAACAAGAAGACAAATGTTTCTTTCATAAGAATATATGTGAAAGAAAACCTAACCACATAAGCTTATGAATTACTAAATTTATTCATATTTTAATGCTAGCTCAAAATAATACTTTAAAGTGGATTTTGGGTGAAAAATGTATGGAGAAAGGAACAGTTTCGCAATTCCATTTGTGTAAGAAAACACTCATGAATGATATTTATGATTTTTTTCAAGTGGAAATGGTTCCCTGCATGAATTGAAATAGTGCTATTGAAGTCAATAGATAATTTTTCTACATCGTGAACAGATGAATATGCCAATATAAGAAAAAATATTTTTTATTGGCACAAATCTCTGTTAACATTTTTCCGCTGTTCTAATTTCTACTTTGTTAATACTCATTTGCTTGTTTGTTTTATTTCTTTGCCTTTTTCATCTTCACCAAGTAATCTTTGCTCATGATTCAGCTTTATAAAGTAACATTCAGTCATTTTCAATGGACTGAAAATGTACTTGCAGATTCACTGAATTCCATTAGACTCACTCAAGAGTTCGAGTGTTTTTGACAAACTAAATAAGGCATCCTAAAGGTGTGGATTTTTATCCTTTTTGTCGTAACTGCTTTTCCATGTCACTTTACAAAATATCTCTAAAGGTATGTTTATATTTGCTAATTTAAAAAGTTATGAAATGATAAATAAAATCCTTATGTGTATAAAGGCAGCTTCGCACTTGTGCCAATGAGCAGGTTCTCAGAGCCCCAAACTAAATCCTCAATCATAGGTATATCAACTGACAAATCAAGTGGTACTAGAGGCTTTTAGAATACACCAGCTGCGGAACTGCAACATGCATAGAGTTTGCTTAGGGACCTGCTTTAGCACCTTTAGATGAAATTCAAAAAAGAATATCTAACTAAGATGCAGACTATGACACCTTTAAATTCTTCCGTGTCTTTCTGTAGGGTACATTCAAGAGCATATTTGTTTATTTATATGTATATACACACATTTTCTACGAATATGGGGAGAGGGGAGGCTTGAGTCATAAGAGTATATGCAAAAGTTGATTGCTGTGGGGGAGTGGTGCACCCACTGAAGTCACTCAGAGGAAAACTGTGTAGTACCAATCTCTCGCCATGCAGGTCTGAAGCAGATTATACTCCCTCCACACTTTTGTGCCAGTGCTCCTGACAGTCACACAACCCTGACTCCATACTCCTACTTCTCATTCAGCCTTCATGAATGGCAAAGAAGTTGTTCAACAGCTGTTACTTCTTCCCTTCTCCCTTCTTCATCATGCTCACATGCAGAATCTGACAAAACGAATGAAGTATTTGCACGAAATGTAAAGGATTCCTTATATTTATTATTTTCATCCATACATGTGTGGCAGGCTTCATAACTGAACCCAAAGAAAAAAAAATTAGCATTTCTAGGAGCGTGAACTGGATTTAAATGACTGTGTATTTGGATATTGAACAGCAAAACTTTCTTTTCTCAGACATTCTAACTGAGAGCTCTTTCACAACTGGACAAGATGCAGGAAGTCATCCCAAACTGTAAGAGCTAACTTCATATTCTTTCTTGGTGGTAAGTCATGTTTTGAGCCCCAATATACATGTAAAAAGCACACTTAGACATACAGACTATTATCACAGTTGCCTAGAACCTGTATAAAGTCTTCTTGGAAAAGCTGTATCCTGCAAAAACTTTGAAGTTAGTCCCACTTTGGGGAAGATCTTGACCAGGTGACCTTCAGAGATCACTTCCATCTCAAATTATTATATGACTCTATGAGTCATATGCTGCCTTTGAGTTCAGTAGGTACTGGGTTGGATTGGTGTTTCTTGCAAAAGATGACATTTATTTAAAATTTTGAGTGTTAGGTCCATTCAAAAATATCCTGGGAAAAGTAATTTCTGAAAAATCTCATTATGGGTTTGGTTCTATTTTTTAATTCAGAAGCAGGAAACAAACCTAGAAAAATAATTGTTTGTGAAAAATGTATTTCTTTCTTTGATATATACCATTCATCAAAATCTTTAAAAAATACAGATATTTTAATCTTTCCTTTTCCATTTTTCATAAAAAATCCAGACAATAACATTGACAAATCTTTTCTTAAAAATAAATCTTAGATTAAAAGGCAATTTTCCTTAAACTTATTTTTCAGTTACATAATTACTCTTCAATATATATCACTACCTTTATTTGTATGGGTAAAATAGTTAACTAGATAGTGTAGTTGTTTTTGGAAGCTACAATATTGGATATTAATCTGTTTTGTCATTTCCCAGGAGAGCAATTTTTCTCCGGATACACCATTCTATACCCGCTGATTATCTTCTGAAGCTGATAAAAATGCAAAGAATCTTAATGATCTAGCTTTAAATAAGATAATATGATTACATACCATCAGGGCTATATAGCGTGCTGTTCTCATGTGTGCTGGTGTCAGAAGTCAGCTTCCCTCCTGGATTTTAATGTATTTAATTCAGAGAAAACAGTATTGTACAATAAATGTCACTATTTCCTGCCTTAATTTATATATGATACGATATGATATGATATGATATGTTATTAGACTAAATACAAAAAGGTAATAACTTAGACAAACTTTCTAGGGGACAGATTCTCATTATTGGGTCAGGGAAACCAGTTCAAGTAGAACTACTGACAGTGGCAAGCTGCTGACTGAAATCTTCTAATTTAATTAAGAAACAAACTGTTATCAAACTATTTTTTAATGTGTAACTGTTGGTTCCTTCCTAGTTATTGTGTCTAAGTTTACACTGACAGGAAAGCATGTCTCAAAAGTTGGAGTAGTCCATTATTCCTTCTGACTTCCTTCAAGAAACAGTTTCAGACAGGATCACTTATTATAATAAAATGCTAGGAATAAAGGTAAAGAATGAAGCTTTCATGACAGCAGTTGATGGGTTTGCTGAATGCTGCAGATATGTGGACTTCAAAAGGGAACTAATAAGAGAAGGAATAGTCGTACATATAAAAGAAACCCACTTCTGGGAAGAGACACTGTCACTCAGGTTCAAGCGCAGGCATTGACACTTACCATTCCCAAAACAGAAGTCCTGTATCAGGTGGCCTCGATACACGGAAGATGAGCCAAACAGAACTGAAATAGCACCAGAAGCATTCTCCTAACACAAAAATAGTGCACACGTAAGGATGGGGAGAACACTATCTCTTCACAAGGGAGAACAGTAGAGCTGTAGAGGAAGGAGCGTGATAACAAGCAACAGCTGGAACCTGTGAATAGCAGAGAGGACGACTGATGGATGTGTCATAAAATAGGTACTCTCCTAATAACACAGAGGCTGCCCAGAGAATCTGGATTGCTGTCATCAGTGTACATCACATGATGATTTCAGATTCCAAGGGGCAAAATATGCAGGAAAAAACATACAGTAGTATTCAACGTTGAACTGAACAGACTATATCTTACATTTAAAACTAACGTGGGGCAACTGCTGCAGTACTGCCAGAAAAAAAGAAAAGGAAAAAAAAAAAATTCAGGACAATATTTATTCAAAGCAAGACATCTGTGAAGATCAGGTAAAATACTGTATTGGCTCAGAGAAACAATGTTAGACATTTGTGTTTAATTCCAAACATAAGTAGATATTTTTTCAAATTTTATTAAGAAACAAGGATTAATGATATATCCTCAGGTTCCAGACATGTTGAAGAAGCCTGGTTCACTCCGTGATAAAAGATGACTTGGCAGAGGCTGTTTAAACAATTCATATGAGGAGGAGGGCTGCTTAGGCTAAGTGCAAAAAAGACTTAATCAGCAACTCCAGGTGCACTCTGATATCTGCATCTGGGAAATTAAAAAAATCAACAAGGCTGATAATACAGAATTAGATATCACTTAGTGGAGCGGGAGAGGATTTACCAAGAGCACTAAGAAAGCAACACTCTTCACCCTCTCCTGTCCAAGTCACATCTCACGGGACGAGGGCTGACAGGCAGCTGCACAGCTCCTGCATCCGCATGCAGGTGGTATTGTGCCCTCAAAACACAAAGATGCTTTATGGCAATGGCAAAATTCCTCCTATTTTATATTTACGGAACAATATTTACGCATGGGCTAAGACATATGCTTTCTATGGCTAATTAAACAGCAATTTTTGTATCAGACATCAAAGTATTCTCAAGTCAAGGAGTCACAGCAGGCCTTGGAAAACTCCCTCTTGTAACAGTCCAAGTTTGGAAGATACTGCCCAATGACAAGATATTGTCAAAGGTTAAACAAGTCTCATCATTACGTTATTGACTTTTTTTCTAATGTCGTGTGAGGAGTAGAGACTGTAACAGATTTTTGGATGCAACTTCTTAATTTTTCCAAAAGACTACAGTTACCATATGAGTAGGCAAGGAGCAGGTAACCTCAGAAGTATTTATGTAATCAAAGATTTAGCAAGAGCCAAGCAAAAGTACAATAACATCTGTCTTATTTTAGTGTTAATACATTTGTGATATCCAAAAATCCATTAAAATGGCTGTTTATTTGGGAAAGTGGTGCTTATATGACACCTACATAATAAAAACATGAAGTAATCTCCCAACGATTGTAACATAGGGGTGCTGAGGAATTCACAAGAAAATAAATGGGAGAACTGGTATTCCTGCCTGTTTTGACGGTGTTAAATGCACTCTCCATCTACATTAGCAACAGACACATCTCTTAATGCTTTTAGAGCAATGCTTAGACATAGCAGCTCTCAGTAAGCTAAGAACCTCTTTCCCTTTCATTCATGGTGTTTCATGGGTGATCACTGTACTCTTACTGCATTAATAAGGACTTAAGAGAGCAGCCACTCAGGATTCACACACTAGCAATGACAAAATCCTAAAACCACATCTAAGCCAGCCATTTCTCAGAGGTCCTCTGCAGCATTGCCCTCTCCTCCCTTTATCCCATAACTGAAGTAATCCAATAGCTCTTTTTCACCTGAGATGCATTCAAATCCCTCGTCGGTCAGATAAATCTGAGCTGAAACCTCTACCCACCAAAAAGAAAACAGTATGGATATATGCCTTCCTTGCCCCGTGGAAAAATGTTTCGCCTTGAATGAATTCTTAAAACATAGTCAGACAAGAGATTGACTCCAGGTTTTAGAGCTTAGACAGGTGAAAGAAGTATTCCTGGCTTAAATAAAAGGTTTGTTGTACAAGTGAAATAGATTTAAGAAATCTGAGAGGCAGACACAAAGAGACTTTCATGGTTAAACCACTCTCTTGGAAAAGATGCATTCAAATGGTACCAAGATGAGGGGAAGGGTGAAAAAGAACTGGATTTATATCATCTGCATCCATAGTGAGTGCTCTAACCAGCCTCTTTGGGCTCTGCTGTATGCGGAACGCACTCTGCTCAGCGTGCAGTAAATAATTGCTGGGTCAGACTGTGCAGGAAAGCTAAAAGAGGTCCCTAGATTATGACTCCTGGTGGGTACCAGTATAAGAGAAACATCGATCTACTCCCCACTATCAAGAATTGATTCGTTTTGGAAATTTTACCGCAGAAATAGAAGACTTTCAGCACCTCAGGAAACATGATAACGTTAACTTACAGGGTGGTTACGTGCTCAGGATCTAAATTTGAGACCAGTCTGGCAGAGAAGTTAGAAAAGCCCCAATTATTTGTAGCTGTAGCTCTTGGCATACCGAATCAGATTTTTCTACATAAATAAATAAATATAAAAAAGACCACAAGCCCTCAGGTGTCACCATTTCACTCGTAACCAGTTGGTGACCTTCTGCTGCAGATGTGAGCGGCCCAAATACAACAGCTGCAATTTTCTTCCAAAAACTGAGCACATCCCCATCAGAGTAACAGACACTGTATGAAGAGCTTCAATCAAATAGCTGCTAAGGGAAGCTGAAAGAACAGTGAGGGTCAAGCTCCATACTGACTTAATGAAAGCAACGATTTCAGTATTAGCCCACTAAAAATGAAACTACCAGCAACTGAGATGTATTCAGCTAAAGGAAAACAACAACAGCAAAATAAAACAAGCAAACATACAAACCCAAAAATACACCCGTCTTTGCCACAAAGGTTTGCATCAAAGGGAGTAAACTTCTGACAGACCTGCTGCCACATGGGTTGGATTGCGGTTACCTATGTGCAGTTGATTGTGTGCCTGCGGAAGGACAGCACATTTTATTACAGCACCACGTCCTAAAAGCAATTCTTTCAGAAAAACAGAATCTAGCAGCTTGCTTAGTAGGCTGTCCTGAGCAGGTAAATTCACGCTCTTCTGCAGAACTGTGAAATATTTAACATGAAGAACAACTACTATACAGCATAACCTGAAAATGTTTGTTTGCTTTCTGGATTGAAATACATACATTTGTTGTGGCTGATCATTTCTCCTGATACATAGTTTGCAGTGTTTACAGAAATTGCAGATATTCAGGCCATATGGAAATGGAAACTGATATTTACAAAGCATACTGTTTTTCCTGATTTGATTTCTCATGCTGGTTTTCAGTGCACAGATCAAGGTTCACCATTTTTGCACAGAACTTTGACTATAACTACTGTGTTAACTGAAGGGCTGCATTATTAACATAATGGTGAGGGTACACAGTCAGCAACAAAGACCTTAAGAAGACTTATAAACTCAGCTTGTGTAGTGCCTGTAGGATCTTCTTGATGTTCCAGAAAATACTTTTGTCGGAAGACAATATACAACTGATTTATCAGAGTAATTAATTTAATATAACTTTAACGAGCTCAACCTTCAAAGTAGTTCAGTGCAAGAGACACCAAACTTCTGGAATGAGTCTGAAATCCACAGGACCCAGATTGCACAAGTATCAATTTTAAGGCTAAAAAAATCACTTCTCCAATTAAACAGAATTCCTACACAACAATGAAAGGCACCAGATCTAAAAGCAACTTCTAAACAGGTCACAGAGAAGAGCTCTTGTATGCAGCCACTCATACTATTGAATTCTTAGCATGGTCCCTAGACCAGCTTCGACCTGTGCCAACCAGGACAGTCCTACGTGGTGCCCAAGCAGCATTCATGGAACAGGCTGGGCAAGGGACTGTTCCCAACAGGTTGGATGCATGAAGCCTCAGAGTGAAGGGAGAAAACTACGTGCAACTTGCCACCACAAATTGGTTCTTGGCCCATTTTACTTGCCTGCTAATACAGCTGCTACTAGAAAACATTGTGTTGAGAAAATCGCTATCTTTATCAAGAAACACTCCAGAGATATTCTTCAAAAGTTAAACACGCACAGGAAGACCACCAGTTCTCCACAGAAAGCCTTGGATCAGACCCTCATTTAACACAAATGAGGTGAGTTCTACTGATTTTGAATGAAGCCAATAGTACTATGCTGATTTCCATGTGCTAAGGATCCAGCCCTCTGCTTCCCAGTACAAAATCATCTTCATTTAAGGTCTCAGTTTAAACAGTTCCAAAAGCTTTCATTTGCCTGGAAAAATCTCTTCTGAACTGCGGTTAGTTTGTTGGTTTGTGTCCCGAGATGAAAAGGGATTAGAGCTTTAAAGGCAGAGAGAAGTGGAGCTAAGTTAAAACTATAAAGCACTTCATCCATTTGTTCCTACAGAGGATCACTAAATGCAGTAAATCAGATGTTATTAAAATCTTGGGGCAACTGGTTCAGAGAATTTCACTGGCAGAAGCATGATGTCTGCTTTTTCCACAGAGTAATATAATAAGAAACAAAGGTAATGATGCAGGCCACAGCTTTGAATGGAAGAATACAATTTTAATTTGGTAATAAAAGCAAAATATTTAAAAGTAATTACTTTCCTCTATATTTTTAGATATCTGTGATTTAAAATAGAGTTTTAACCTCTTTTTGGCAGCTAATGATAGGAGAGGTAAAATGACAAGCCCTTTCATGGGGTTTCAGATCCAATGTCCAGTCATTAGCTGCCAGGAAATATATGACTTCAAAATTACCTTATCTCTTACTTAGTATCTTAAAACTTTCTGACATCATAAACACATTAGAAAACTGGTGCATCTGAGCCCTCTATGTATTGGCCATTGCCACTCTATAACTATTATATAGCCTAGAGCTGCTCTATAATTTCATCTTTTTAATTGTCTTTTTCCTTTTTCAAAATCAGAATTACCCTATCTGTAAACTTTCAGTTGCAGTCTCTCACTTTCTATCCAAATCTACATTATTCCAAGCGCAGACTGATGCTTCTGTGAAAGAAGATTTTGGAAGGAAAAGGAACTTCCAAAGCTGACCCTTAGGAAAAAGGAATGGGGGCTAAGAAGGGGGAGTGTTTTCTCCTGCACTGACAATACACAAATTCCCTGGGCTTCTTTGTACACATAAGTGGAATAGGAGAATGCATGAATGTTGAAAAGAACACGAGTGAAGCTTAGGAGTTTTGCACTGAGAAGTATCTCAAGTGAGAAATTCACTCGGGCTTCACCTGGGATCTGCTTAAGACAAGGTGGGACTGCAATAGCTGGACTATCATGACTTGACAAGTCTTTCTGTTGGGGCATCGCACTTTGGGTAACTCTCATTTGGCCAGGGTGACTACAGAGTGACTTTAGAGGTTTCTGGTTACAGTGCTCAGGGAAGAGGAGGATTCAGAAGCTCATCTAATTGAATAGTTAGAATTTGCAATTAACAACTTCAGCAGCCCCGAGTTGTCAGAGTATTCAGCTTCAAATTCCTGACTTGAGTCAGAAGAACTGAGGGCCAGACTGTTCCGCAAACAAATTACTTGACCATGGGTATATAACATGAGTAGAACAAGGAAGGAGGATAAAGTTTGCAAATCTCTAAAAAATTGCCTTACAAGTTGCTGCAAGATCATAATTTTATTTTATTGCTTCATTTAAAAAAAATGCAACTATACTTTGGGGGTAGCAAAATTGATTCTCACTCAGACCTCTTTGGGCAAGAGACTGCTGAAATTTACTGGCATTCCCTAAACACAGATGATGGAGCTACATCTCCTAGGAACTGCTCCATTTGCAGTACCTTCTACAGATCTGCCTCACAACATGCTGGGGTAGTATTTTCCCCGTTTCATCAAGCATTCATGTATACACTTTCTAGACTGGTTAGTCAGATCATGTTTGAACCTGCTTTTGCTGACTGCATTAGGAAAACACACCCTAACTCTATCCATAACCAAAGAGTCTCCCTTCATCGTTAGTCAAAGGATTTATCTCAATTATATTAAAGCACTACCAAAAAATCCTGCAAAGTCACATACTCACCAACAGGAATATATTCAAACTGGAGAGTAAGAGCCAATTCTTGTCTCAGTTATTGATCTCAGTTTGATTCCCCTAAACTCAGCTTATACTGGGATATCTGGGAAGAGAATTGGTCCCCAAATTAGTTTTTACAAACAAGAAAACTGGCATAAGAAACTTTGCCAATATGTCTTCTCTTCTGGATTATGAACGGTATTCTTTAGGTTATTTCAGAACTTTAATCTAAACCTTTGGGTAGTATTTAATCCACAGCTAGCGAAGAGGCCTTTGGTAACCTCCAGATCATGCCACATATTTCCAGTGAACCACTTTGGGAGCTTAATTCCCAGAGAGGATACAGAAACAGCTCAGGAAAGCATTGACTACCTGGGAACTAATTGAAGCAGCTAAACCCATTTAGGTCCTTCACTTATAAAGGATATTAAACTCACAAAGAAGAGAAACAAAGAGGATTTTGCTGGCCAAAAAGTAAGTCACGGAGCAGAGCTCTGGGAAAACATAGCAGCAACCTTGAATAGTTCAGAGTTTTTATTTTGGTGGAGGATTTCCGTTTGTCGCACTACAAGGAAGAAATAGGGCTAGAGACATTTATGTGTTTAGTGTCAAGCTGGATAAATCCAAAATCCTTGCAATAAATCCCTAACTGCAAAATGAGTTCAAGCCTGAGCCTTGAGTGAATTTTCTTCTTGTTCTGCTTCTGGCTTGCTTGAAATGACAAAAGAAAAAAAAAAATCAGTGAAATCCAGATAAAGAGAAACAGGATAATAGCAAAAGAATGAATACACAAAAAGCTTAAGAAAGGAACTTAAAAAAAATGTAGTGATACTTGGCTATGCAGTGGCATTTTTCCTGAGAATTTAATGATGTATTTGCCAAGAGCCAAGTTCAAACCTGCTTTGCACCTCATGTAATAGAGAGCATTAAGGTTGAATGACTTTCCAAATAGGCTGTGGGATGATCATATGAGCCAGTAGGAAGGACATAAGGGGTTCAATATGAAGTCTAAATTCGGGTATGTACTGACTTTTAGTAGCTTACATATCTATGGCATCTTATTTAAATTGGTTGTTCTCCATACTGATTCACTGAGGAAGTTCCAGTGAATGGGAAATTTCTGCTTCTCTGTCGTTTTCCGTCTCCTGGCCTCCAGAAGAGGCGTCTGGTAAGACTTGCACAGACTGCACGGAGGGAACGGGCTCGCTTCTCAGAACGTGATGTGGCTGATACCTCCATCTGCTTTGCTGCGTGACTGGAAGACGTCAGTATGGGGAATGAAGATTTGGAACCGTTTCCCTCGCCTTTTGAATTGCTCAGGAAGCATTCGGAGCCAAGACTGTCTGACAGACGACTGTCTAACATCAGGTCTAATATCAGTGATCAGCATGGTGTAATATGTGTGTCTGCACAGAGCATCCAATTGACCTGTTGATTTAAGATGTTCTTGCAGGTAGATCATCCCACACACACTTTCCTAGTCAAACAGATCCATGATTAAAATTAACCATCAGAATATTGCAGACTTTCAAAATCTATCTTATAAATGTAAAATGCAAGTTTATATTAACATTAAACTATTTTATTAAATTACATTAAATATTTATGTTACTATTTAAATTTATTGAGAAAAGAAATAATCATTGGAAGTTAATTGCAATTCTAGACTAAGACTTTATGTTCATAGAAACATGAAAGAAATTCCCAAAGTAAAAAGTTCTTTTTCTTTTAGTAATTACTGAATACTGAGTCTCACACAGGAAAACATCCAGTCTAAACATCCTGCTCCATAGCTGACTTGAAAATATGTACTCTGTGATTTATTCCTTGGCAGTTTCTTAATATTCTTGTGTTCCTCAGAATTAATAAATTTCAGTAAACTTCTACAGTGGATGGATTTCTAACTACCCTAATAGACTGACATTTTGACTACATTTTCAATCAACAATTTTTGCTAATAAAGTGAGGTTCTCCCCTGTTATACTGAAACAGTTAAACACAAAATACATTTATCCAGGCAGATACATGCATTTAGGTGTCTGCATAATCTAACAGCTTTTCCTCCAAAATATTTTATATATCTACTTCATTCTGTGGCCTCTGTGTTCCTAATCACTAACAAACAGCATTAATATTGTTCTCAATAAGAGAATATTACTGAATCTACATACCACCTCAGATCTGGTAATGTGCATCTAGAAAAACATCTGGTTTACTTCTAAAAAAAGTTATATAGAGAGGTAGCTATACTGGGATATATCTGTACAGATACAGATACACAAGCAGACACTCTGGAAACACATAGAGTCTAGCAGAGGGAAACTGATTGGGACACAGAAGACACCAAGTCAAATCTAACTTCTGACCCTGCTTTACTGTCCTATTTTCAGAAGATCATGTTCCTTATTTCATTCTCCATATTTGCAAGACAGAGATAATGAGCTCTATCGTTGAACAGATATATGATAAAAGAGCAAAGCACTTCTTGCCCTAACAAATTTCTACTATGAATGAGCTGGGACAAGTGATATGAGTCACGACAGTATGAAATTTAATTGATCCTGAAAACATCTGGGTTACTTTGTAAAACTACTCTTAGTTCAATAAAAATACTCACTTACGTAAGTAAGGCTCAGCATTACAGCATATTAGCCAGTAAAACCTCCGCATTGGCTGACGTAGGTGCCTTACAGGTTTCTGTTCAGCCCTTTGACCTCTGCGAAAAGTCACGCTGCTGAGTCGTACCAAACCCCTGTAAACACGCAGCTAAAAGGGCTAAAAGTTTATGTTGAGAGCACCCTACCAAGTACGTACCAAGTGTGAATCTTTTGCTGTTGGTATATGCATCTAAACAGAACCTTCCATGTCAGAGAATCTGCAGGGCCATTCTTCCCCTGCTTTAAGTCATGGGCAAGTCTTCCTTTCAATTCAAGAGAAATAGAACAAGATCTCAAAAAAATAAAATTGTGAAATTATATATTCTTTGCAGAAACATGCTACCTCATAAGGCCCAATTCTGACTTCAGCAATCTCGCCAATTTCTATCAGAAAAGGCTTTGAGGACAGGAATGATATTTTATGCTTCATATGCAAGACAGAAAACTGGGGCAGCAATGACTGTGCCATAGAGCTGAGGGAATAATTCAGAGTTAATAATTTATTTGCTGAATATAGCTTCCTTTCTTCCTTTTTGAACAGTTGTGAAAAAGCATCTTCCTTTCAGCTGCAAAAGGCAATGGCACACCGGGTCACTCGAGGTGAGCAACAGGCCATAATACACCCTGAACCTATGTAGTCTGCCTCCTTGCTGGAGTCCTTTGAGCACAAATCTTCGCATGATGACCTACCCCTTGGTGTAAAGCCACTTGTATTTGCTGATCTGTGACCTAACCAGCCTGACATGGGGGCTGTACAGCACCTGAGGAACTCTGGTTCTCTGCTGCATTCGCCTAAGACCCACAGGGCCGGGTTTGGGCATTCACAAGGCAAGCATCAACAGCTTGAGCCTCATACATACTACATGGCACGCCTCTGAACAGAAGGCTGAGATTAGTTTAAAGGTTCATAATATAATAATACTATTTATTTAATCATTAACTTTAGCGAAATTCTGTCTGCAAATTTACTTGGTAATAGTGTAGTAAGTAGTTTACTACAAGTACAGAATAGCAGGAGACAGTGAAGATGAATTTGATTTTGATCTTTTATTATTTATCTGTAGTAACAAACAGAAATAGGTTTTTTGTTTGATGCACTTTATTGTCTATGTGAATACAAGTCTTGCTCCAAAAGTTTGGCTTCATAAATTTCCCATTCTACAAACATTTCTGCCCATATTTGGTCATATTATAAGACCATTTTGACTATGCATTAAGTTACAAATACATAAAATGTTTGTAGGAACAGACTATGTATTTGATGATGACGATGTGTGACTATAACTGCAAAAGAAGAGCAGGAGATTACAGGTAAAGCATTGCAGCTAGCATAGAAGCAGCAGCCACGTTTCCTTTTTTGTTCTCTGCAGGGCAGAGCAGAGCTTAGAACTAATAGCTTATTGTTCATTTTCAATAATTGCATATTAGAACTCCAACTATGACTTTCACTGGTATCATCCACTATTCAGTAACAATACATATTTTAAGCAGCCTCTCAGTAAATTAATTTCCTAGAATACTCCTGCAAAGTGAGCACAAAACGAGTTAGAATACTGCCATGGAAAATTCAATGTTTCATTTAAATAAATATTTGCAGATTTCACCCCTCATTATCTGCTTAGCTATACTCATCTACAAAAAGGGAGCTTAGAAGTATTCCTTTTTCTGTGCATCAAGAGCTGAAAATTTCATTTACATTTTTTTAAGGGCTGAAAAGGAAAGGAATGGGAAGAAGAGAAACATAAAAACCTGACCTTTCTGAAAGTCTTCCATGTATAAAAATGTAAATGCGAATTTAAATCATAGCTATATATATATAAATTATATGTATTGCATATGTACATATGTATTATATGTATATATGTATCGCACGTCTAAGTACACTGTATACAAAAATGTACACCAACTTAAGCAGTTTAGAGACCTATATTAACCGCCCCATTCTAAATAATAAGTTTGGAAATTTTTTTGAGAGACATAGTTATGGAATAGCTGCAATGAAGACAAAACTGTTGTTCAAGTCTTTAAACATAAAGACACAATAAGGTCACAGCAAACTCCCTACCAGAGCATTACAAAACCAAGACAATGTCAAATGTTTACGGTAATAATATGCATACTGTTGTTTAGGCAATGAAGCTCAGTAAAGCAACACCAAAAGGTTCAAATGAGAGTTCCATGTTTCATTTCATCACTGAGGTTATTTGTTTCATCCTCAGACTGTATCTGCATACTGATTTGCATGACAACTCAGAAACCCAAATAGAATGAACAATGTCTCTGATTGATTGCCATTTCATCCTTAGGGCAACTACTGTGAACACCATTAGATGACAATTCTTGTTACTGATAAAATAGAGTTTGCATATCCGATTAGATAAACTAAGGGAAAATTTTTATTTCATGAAGGTAGTCCTTTTTCAATGACTTCATTTGGATTGTCAGAAGATAAGCATCTTTCACGTAATGTTATGTGACAGTTTTTCATAAAGTGGGTGCATGGTATTGTTTCCTCCTGATATATCAAAAAAAGAAAATGAAAACACAACTATATCTACTCAAGGCCTGCAGAAACTAAGAGGAGAAGGGGGAGATACACTTCCCCACTAATTACATTGCCATAAATCCAAAATCAGAGGCGCAGGTTTTTAATCCAAGTAAGGCAGATTGGGTTTAGGAGAAGCTATGAAATACATTTTACATCATCAAAGCAAGGAGAAGAGTAGGCTTTATAAATTCTGTGATAGCAACAAACTACCCAATTCCTTCCTTTTTTCTTCTGAAAGCTGACAGATATACTTTACAATGAAAGAGTTTCCAGGTGACTTCATTAAGCTGGACTTCTGAATGGTCTGTCTATCTTTATACTCATATCTGGGCATTTATTTACTCTATCAGGGAACCTTTCCCATCTCCCTCCCTCCCCATTCTCCCCTATGGGCTTATTTGCCTTGAAGTCCATTTTGCTCTCCTTTTCCTCCTCAGGACTGCCTCTCTGTTCACTCCCAATTATCCACGAAAAAGTGATCTGGTCAGGAATTTTACTGACAAGATTTCCAGCATCTTTTCTCCAAGTGTTGGGCAGTACAAAGTGAAGAGACAAGCGTTACTCTTGAAAATTGGAGTGCCTTCTGCCCTTATTTCCTTTTCAGGTCCTTCAGTTGGTGAAGGACTCTTCACGTCAGCAGCAGCAGCCTTCATCAGAGAAACGAACCACTCATCAGTGTGGACTGCCTGCCTGAAAACAAGGAAAAGGGATCCTAATGGGGCAAAAGACTATCTTACCAGGATCTGCTACAAGCATCTGCCAGGTGTATGTATCAGGGAACTCCAGAAAGCCCCTTAGGTGCTTTACAGTTTTTACTCTGTTACGAATGTGGTAAATCGCTGGACAGCCACAGGATCTGAAAGCTGAGCATAAAGTAAATCACAGCCACGTTGCACCAATTCTGGCCAAAAGTCTGGGGAGACATGCATTATGTCACCTTTAGAATGCTTTTTATCTCTTGCTGTAATAAATTTAGCCTACCTGTGATCCACTAACGCTTGAAGTACGATTATTTTAAATTTTGATGACATTTGAAATTCTACTAATCACAAATTGTTCCTATTTAACAAATGTTCTGGTTTGTCTTCTATTTTCAATGAAGCTTAAAATAAAAAACTTTTTTCTTTCTGTCATTGTTTTCACACCAGCATCATTGTTGATTTCATTAATGTCAGCACAACTCAGAAATGTTGAGCTGCTTTTGCTGACTAAATTTGCAGCAGCAAAGCATAAAGCATTTCAGGCTCTTCAAAAGCACAGTCTTTTTATGATTTCTTATTGAGAAACTGGTGGTTTAGAAAGCAAATAGATACATAGATTTCAATACGCTCCCTTCTTTGTAATCTCCATGCAATGAGAGATTTCTGTGTGCTAGAAAATTAGCAGACTTTTTATAGATTATTGTCATTTGGCACCTGCAAAACATGCACAGTACCATATATCTAAATTGTACAGCTGTTACAGTCATACAAGATTGTCTCTATAATGAAGAAATACAATCTATCCAAGCAACCAATATATATAGATATATATATCATATATATATGTGTGCATACATACATAAAAATATATACATACATTCACATAAAATAGTTACTTTGCAGTAAGCGTTGATGTGTTTTGTGGCATGTGACAGTTCTCTTGGTGAAATTAAATGCACATCACACTTTGTCTTCTCAGCTGTTGCATGCTGCTTAGTTTTCAGTTTGGCACTGTCTAGGTATGCAGCCACAGATGGAAAGTCAGTATGTGTGACATGCTTTTCACCTGCCATGAAATGCTGAACTCCCTCCACCATTTTGTATAAACAATTTGCAATTCATTTAGTTCTCACACAGGGTATTCCAAAATAATGCAGTAAAATGTTTACTATTAACAGTACTGGATTTAAAAGTAATGAGAAAGGAATCCACTTTTAGAAGCTTTTGCATGCTATAATTTCCAGATTTGTCACCTACAGCGCAGGATGAGGGATTAAAATGATGTATGAGGCTCTGCATTTGAGTCTCAGATATGACTTTTATATATTGACATCTGGAACAAAAAGGATTAGATGTATAATTTAATCGTAACAGAGACAATTGTAGTTTCCCTTTCCTAGACTGTGTTAAATGCATGGAAGCTTCATGCAATAGCATGTGACTGTCTAACAGCGACTACATGATATGGAAATGATGTTGACTTACAACACATGACATAAACAGCTTTGCAGCACACCAGTAGACTATTTCAATTGTGAGGCCACGTTTCACTTTTCAGTCCATGACCTTTTATATGTCTTACAGAGTAAGGAGTATTTTAAGGATGTCTTCTTCCTCTCACAGAACCACCTTTGATGCCGAAGAGTTTTACAGATATCTTCTAACAATCTCCTGGTATCTGTTTTCCTCTTTTATGCAAAAGTATTACAAATATTAAGTGTGAAGAAGAATATACTGAAAGATACTATAAGTAAAGACGAGACGCAATCGCTTGACTTTCTCTATCGACAGTAAAAGGAGCTTAGAATACTCTCTTAGAATAAATTCTTAATTTTCTGATGGTCAGACTTAGGTGAGATGCATCCCACCTTGCAATGTCCCTTTACAGAGCCTCTACAACTCTCTTCAGGTTCCTCCCTGGGGCTGATTCTTTACTAACGCTGAATAACACTTCATTATAACCTTGCAATGCCATCAAATAAGCATGTGTCATCCCAAGAATTACCTTTTGCTTACTTACCTCATGGAATTGTTAATATTTGTACACGTCAAATACCTAAAGATTAACTGGACAATAATTCAGTAGTTCATGCACAATACACAGTACTAAATATTATTAGGATGTCCCATTGCCACTAGCAATAAAAGCTGCTCTTTATAGTTGATATTAGTAAACCTGGGGGGGTTTTGTCATATGTGTTTTCCTGAAAAATAAAGTAATGCAATCTTTTCTGTTAGATACAGGGGTATCATTAATGGGAGGCAGCAGCATATGGACAAGAGTGCTTAATTTTTACAATTTATGCCCAAATTGTATTTGAGTCTCTACATATTTAGTCTACTTTGATCACTGCGGGAGATGTAAGTAAGCATATAAGATTACAAATTAATCTTACTTACACGGTAGGAGAAAGATTTTATGTCAAGGAGTAACAGTTACAGAAGTATAATCAGAACCCTTATTAGCTTATTACATATACTACTCATACTGTAAAACATGAAATACTCAGCTAGTACAAAAATACAGGTCAACAGTGTCCGAGACACAAGTAAGTTTACATATAACCATTCTGAAACTCACGCAGATGTTCTGGATGGCTCTTCAGGGTCAAAATACTTATTCAAGAGTGTAACATTAATCACGTAGGCAATTACTGGGAGGATCAAAGCCTAAAAAATGTTAGCTTTCCCAATTATAGACTCAACTGATCACCAGAGCATAAAGCTGGTAAGCATGTACATTTTGCTTCAAATAACTAGGGATTTCCCAGTTGGCTACCATACCCTGCGGGTCCCTTTCCAAAGACAACACTCACTGTTGACATGTTCGTGTTTCCACATGGGTCCTTACATGAGGAATCATGAATTTTAAAATCAGGTCTTGGTCCTTCTGTAAGAATTCTGTAATGAACATCCCTGTGCCCACATAAATCCCTGCTGAAGCTCATGGTACTTACAGGGACAGCAAATAGAGGACACAAATTTAAATTTTCACTTTACCAGAGAAACCTGTATCACAGTCTGAAGTAATTAATGAGTTTTGAGAAGTCTACAGCAAATAGAAAATCTGTGGTTTATGACTTTTTTTTCCACAAACAGTCCATTCTCTGAAAAAATAGCCTTTGAGTTGAAATAACTTTTAACACTGTTGGCTGAAAGCGGAAAGCTGAAAGTCTGATTCTTGACATTTTCTAGGTAAGACATCCCTTGTTTATCATTTTGAAATGACTTTTTGATTTGTTAAATGCCAAAATTAGGGAAAATTAAAAAAAGATGTAAAAACCCCAAACGAAATGTTTCTAATAAAATTTTATGAAAAAGAGGGGATTTTTTTCATTATTTTCTTTCAGTGGCACAATCAATGAATTTTAGCTCTGGGTCAACATACAACAGCGTTGTGGGGTTTTTAAATTTTTCTATTCAGCAGTGAACTGGAAAAAAAAAAGAAACAAAATCAATTATTTGCAGTTCTACTATCAACCATAAATTCTTTTATTTGAAAAGCTACCAGCTTGTTGACTACATATCCAATACAAAACAAACCAAATCAAAGAAACCCAGAAAGCAATAGCAGTAATTTATCTATCTTTACCATTTTACCATGAAAAATGTACTCGTCTACAGAAAACTTTTTTAGGTCAAGCTTAAAACGACACAAACATGAACATTTCCTACTTTTCTATAAAGGTGTATGCATGTACAACTTTTTCCTTATGTCATTTCTATTTTACTTAGAGTCATGATATTTACATTCCACCTAACCAAATGGCAAAATATCTATTATTCAAACATAACACTGGATTTTGTAATTTCCTGAAAGACTGAGAGCATTTAACCAGATACTGTATTTGAGCTTTCCATATGTAATGAAACACAGTAGGAGATTATGAATTCAGAAGAAAGGCAGGCACACTTATGATCTGACAGTGTAACTTAAAAAAAACAAAGAAACATGACTTCTTTATTGCCCTTTGTTCCCGTTAGTCAAAGAAAAGAGAGTAGGAGAATATTTACAGTAGAAAAAGTGCTTCTTTCAAAGCAGAAAGATTTCTTTGGTGATACAAATTATATTAACCATTAGTTCTACCTTTGAAAGAACCATTTTTCATGATACACCAACAAGACAGAAGGTATTAAAATTCTTCTCCCGGTTACACAAGTTTAAATCCTACTAAATCTGTTTGCTTCTGTGGCTTTAATCAGAAGTGCAACAGTGTAAACCGGAGTGAATGTGGCTTGCAATAGTAAAATCACTCCTTGCTGAATTTTCCTGGTTAATATTGCATGCAGAGGCTGATCATTGTGAAGTGTTTCATATACGGGAAATTAATTCTGGGAAATTTGCTATAATTAAGTTGTTTAACAATAATTTTTTACTGGCAATTTTTTGTGTAAGTACAATTTTGGATTCTTTTTATTGTATTTAAAATGTTAAAATGCTACATATTTTACCCCTTTGTTTAGATTTTTTTAATACTATACATATATGTCAGTTAAAAAGAGAATTATCTTGTCAGGTATTATATCAATTTAATGACTGAAACATTAACATATATAATTTATACAGTGCATCACAGATCAATACATCTTGATGCTGACTAAGAAAAGCCATTTACACATAGGCAGTTGCATTCTGAGCTGTAATTTTATTCATGTGGCAGCATAAGGAAAAACGGATTAATTCATACAGGACCTCTTCCTGATGGTGCTAAAGTTAACAGGAATGACAATCCAGGGCTTAAATGTAATAATCATGAGCCATTCTGGTATTTTCTTGGGTGGTAAATAAGAAGTTATTCTTCTGAGATGCTAAACATTCTTAGATGTCATTCTATGATTCTAATTTGATTAAGAGCAGGAGGTGCTCACCATTAGCTCCAAATTAGGTTCCTAATGGCCGGCAATGAGAGTTCCAATTGTTACCATATTTAAAGATGGCTCATTCATTCTCTGGTCTTCAAGGTCTGAATACACTTAATCATTTATGAAATGTCACTGAAAATATGACACCTTAAAAAGTACAAAGAGTTGCCCAATGGCCCCAACCACAAAATGATACGGCAGGAAGACACAGGGAGAAAGTAACTGAAGGGTTTCCCTTTAATATTTTCATAGAATAGAACTGGCTTAGGGAAATGTGTTTAGTTTTTTTTTAAACTGCTGTTCTCCCAGTTCTATAAGTTACTGGGATCAGGGATAGCTTTCATCTTGGAGATACTGAGCTCTATCCCTGTGCAAACTTTCTAAAGCTCACTGAAATCTTCCTTTGTGATTGTGTCTTAAGTGACACGCAGTGATAACAAAACGTAACAAGATTGCACAAAACAAGGACTGTATAGATTATTTGTTATGAATGCAATACTAACAAGGTAAGATTATTTAGTTGTTATACACTGGAAAATAGGGGGCAAGAAATTATCTTGTTTGTAACTTCCTCTTCTGTGAGTTTTTTCACACTCACCTGGGGCGGCTACATGCCTGTCTCTGCCAGCCTGAGCACAGCCAGACAAATCCCCAATAAGTAAGTTGTATTAAATAGCAAGTTCCCATAGATACGTTTTTTACTAATATTTAAGCATTTTACAGAGTTGCCATGCAATAGTTCACTTCCACACCGGTTCTTAATGGATGTTTTGCAAGGCTTTTCCCAAGCTCAAAGAGACGGACTGCAGCAATGCCACAAAAATTACCAGGACCTTTATAAGTTAAAGGCCTTTGTTTCCTTCCAATAACTCCTCTCATCTTGTTAGTAACATCGTGATAATGAATAACCTATGCTGCGCTTGGTTATTACAATAACATCCTCTTAAGCTTCCACTGCATTAGACCTGCACATAGACACGCAAGTCTGTTACAGAATTTTTTTCTTGAGATCCCCACAAGTTACATAGGTTTCAAGCTGACATGGACTAGGGTCTAAGCAGGGGATACGCCACTAAAGAGCTATTGTTCAAGAGCAGATGCTGATCTACATACACCTCTGGCTAGTAGCTGCAATAGTTTACATTAGCAGCTGTGGAAAAGCTGCAGAAGGATTCCCACTTGGAATTCTTCATAGTAGTTCTGGGGCATGGCAGCCAGGCAAGGGCAACCTCTGTGCTATTCCTTGTATGAGTGCCCAATGTAACCGGAGTTTCACCTACAGGGAGAGAAGTGTGGAAGTCCACGATAAAGAGATTGGAAAAGAGTATGTTCGGGTCTCTCTTTTCTACAGCAAGCTGGCTAGAAATTATCAGAATTTACACACCAAAAGAAAGAGAGATGGCATTTTGTAGCCTGGTTTTCTAGGTAATTGAGTAAATTTCCAAAATTGAATGAATGCAATCGTTTCCCATGTCAGTCTGTCTGTCAAACTCACTGTAATTCTTGAATGTCATTTTAGAAGGGTAAAAAGCCTAAAGATAAGAATTTTTCATAATTTTATGAGAACTGGCAAGTGGATGGAAAAGAGACGCCCTATCATTATTCGTTGTGAAAGAGGCTAATGAGATCACCCCTTCTTAGGCATCAGAGACAGGAGGGAAACCAGACATCATTAGTTATGCTGCACACAGTACTACTCCTTTTTTTTTTTTTTTTTTTTTTAAAGTTTTCCATGTTATATTATCTTCTGTCCTAATTGCCGTAACTGGGAGATGAATTGGAAGAGTACAGTACGGGATTTGGAAGGAGCGATGTCCCATCTAGACAACATTTCCATTCAGTACAGCAAATAAAACTAGACAACCAAACTCACTGTGAGTTACATGACGAGTTTGCAGAAGCTGATGAGAGCAGAGCAGAAGCCACAAACGGCCTTTGACCCGTGACACAACTCTCATCATTGATTCTGGGACCTGGAGATACACAAGTGGTTTCGAGTTGTTTCTTCTAACAGAGCTGTATTTACAGAAACGTCCCTACTGCCTGGTATGTCACCCTTTTGCTTTCTATTGCTTTAACGTGAATTAGACTGAACAGATTTTGTTTTTAAATTCACATGGTGTATGTCAAATATCTAGACTGTAATTACTGTAGTCTTGAGGTTGTTTTAAGTTATATCATGTAGCAGTTCTTTCAAGTGACTGGGCAACGCTACATAGGCAACTGGAAGGAAATTAAAGATCTGACGTCGTGATGATTTTGGTCCTTATTTTCTTGCTTTAAAAAGGTTGTAATTCAAATTAGATATTTTCCTGCTATTTGATTTAGGAACAATAATACTACAGCAAAATAATGTTTTTAATTGATAAACAAAGCTACTGCCTCCTTATGAAGCAAGTCTGATTTAACTTGGACAGCAGTAATTTTCTGCAAGCTGTCAGATTGTCTTCGCAGCAGAACTTATAACTGAATAACCTGTGCTGAAAACTGCCCTTGAGGTGAAGTATTGCTTATCAAGCAATAAAATAGTTGTTTAACTTTGTGATGAAGCTAAATAATGCATAGGTCTAGAGTATCTCTGTGACATATTTCTATTGGCAGCATGTAGAGCACAACGACTAGTAAATTTAGGACAATTTTCAACTGTAACTTCCTGATTTTATAAATGCTAACTTCTTGATTTATGACTGTTAGGTCGAGATGACATCCACTAACACTGTGACATCAAGTTTAATTAACATGTTTCTCAGGACTTGTTAACTATCCACTCTTCTACCCTCATTTATATTCCAGGGGAATAAAACTGGTTTTAGATGTTACAAAAAAAATTCTAGCTTTTCTGATTTTTATTTTTTCACCTTGATTTTGAAAATTAATTTCAAGCAAACAATCATGGGTAATGTTTCACTTTTGTAGACAGACTCCAAGACATTTTATGTCATCTTCTCTTCCTGTTGGAAACTTGGACTCCACGTTCACCACAGCAATGCCACCAGGAGTGCCACAAAAATTTTGTTTCCTCCCTAAGATGGAGAAGTGGCTTGCTATAAAGGACTGCTTTCTCATTGCTGTTTATGCAATTAGAAGGCAATCATTAACATGAAAGAAGGTTTCTATTTCCTGTTCTGAACTGTGGTACAGGGGCTATTAGCAATTACTGGCATAAAAAGTGACCCTACAGGCAGCTCTCCAGATATTCTCTGGTTGGAAGGGTTACCAGCTTCAAGCCAGTCTGCCTGACCTCAGGCTTCTTCCTTTGCTAAGAGCTGGCTGGACTAAGTAAGTAATTTGTAATGCAAGATAATAACTTTATTCAATCCACTAACTTCTGAAAAATGTTCTATATTCATTTGTGCCAGTGAATGGCACATTGTTTCTATTAATTATATTTTTGCACATATTCATCTCTTTCATATAGGATTCCTATAATGCCACTGAGACTCAAAATGGTGGAAGCTTTGCTGGAACAGAAGCCAGTTATTAATAACAGTAGGATACAATTCCAGTCGCTCTCAGTCTGAGCTGTATTACCCCTCTTTGGGTATCTTCTACGTAAGGTACTGAATAGCAGAGCCAATCTAGTAACAAAGCAGTTTAGAAAAGATTTGCAGTATAAGAGAGATGGGACTAATTAGGCAAGGAGCCATTGATCGTTGTGAGGCTTTTGCAGGAACAGAGGAAGGTGGCTAACATCCAAACCCTACATTTCCTGGAATACAAAGAAAAACAAGTATATCTAAAATGGTGAAGTTTGGATACAGATTGAAAGATTGCCATGTTTCAAGTATGTTATAAAGTAAAAAAAAAAAAAAGTTCAGTCAAAAACTGTGAAGTAAAAAAAAAATCACTATTTTTTTTTATTGTGTTTTGGCTGATAAACCATTTTACCATACAATCTCTTGTCTATGAGGCAAACAGCTCCTACAGTGCAGAACACAGAGAAAGGTCTGCTATCAAAATATACATAAAGAAACTTGAGAAAAATCTAAAGAGCATCACATTTTAATTTATACATAACTCTCAAAACATTCTCAAAATCCATTACTAAGACTGAGGTAAGAAAAATCAGAATGGGAACTCCTGAAAAAGTATTAGTTTTACCAAGTTTGCTTTGCTTGCCCACATTTTCCACAAATTTGCAACAATTTCAATTTTTAGCTATATTGTCCATCTTAATTAAAGTGGAAGCAAATATAAAGGACACTAACATCTACTTGCTTTATTGAGCCAACATTAGGCATCTGTTCTATCAGGTATCATCCCAATGGAACAAAGATTTTGTAATTCCACTGAGAAAAGATTTCATAATGTCACTGATCAGATGACTTTTTCCAAGTATAACCAGATAGACAAAGATGGTAGGGCTATGGATGGCCTGTAGCAAGGAGCTTAAAACCGTAAGAGAAGGGGGAGAAATTTTCTTCTGTGACTTCCTTCATATTTCTTGAATCTGGAAGGTACTGAAATGTAAACTAGCTTATTTTTTACCTTGGCCCTTGTCTATGGACACTTTTAATGCAGAAAAGTAACCTGATTTGAAAATGGAAAGGCTCAAGCTTTCCAAGGTTGTGCAAATTTATTGCGTCCTCCAAGACTTCGTAACTACTCTAGCGGAGTCTGTCTCATCTGCGGTTACACTGGACCAGAGAGTGCTCATGTCCCTTTCAGTGTTACTCCCTGTGAATCAATCAGTTCTTGTTTAGCAGACCTTGCACCTCTCTTTGATAAACATTTCCAGGCAAGTTCATTTCCTGAAGACTGAGATTCTCACCTGATTTACTCTTTTCACTGATGTAAGACTAGAGAACTTACCGAATAATTTCAGTTTAATGTACAAAGTAGGATTCAGCACTCTAATTAAAATGACCTGGACTCGTAAATTTTATTTATGTTTTGACCCACTTTGGTCCTTCAGTTTAGCCAAGCTTTCTTCTGAATCAAGAAGAAACAGAGGAAGGAATGGTCATGACTGAATCATGGACTGTTAATTCTGCAGATATTGTCTGCCTGCTGCACTGGTCTTTCAGAATCAGATTAGATATAATAACTTAAATCATGTCTGAGATATATTTTACCCAATGGCTAAAGCAAACGATGAGACTCATATGTTAGAGAATCAGCACACAGAAACAGGGCAAAATAGAAGTACCAAACTGTACATGCTTAAAAGATCCAACTAGTAGAAGTGGCACGTTGTCACGCACTGATGCAGAGATTTGTCAGAACTAAGTACTTTACTAGCACCTCACACTTCAGTATGAGGAGACAGTGTTTCTAATCCATGCTACGCATTCTAAGAGTTTCTTACTGTTTTTTCTCTTTTTTTTATGTGCTCGTGGAGTGAAAGGTGAGTATTTGATGATACTGGAGATTCTGCATGTGATTAGAAATGTGGCTACAGCGACACAAAGTCTGGCAAGAGGTATCCTTGTCAAAGAAGATTTCCTGAAGTGCTCCAGCACAACCAGGAGTAGGAACTCTAGTCGTTAATTAGTTTTCTGCATTAATTCACTCTTAGTTTCTAAGGATGTGACCTTGAAGACACTTGAAGTTCAGGGTAGTTTTGCCCTTGACCTAGCAGACTGGTTCAGGCTCTCAGTCTCAGGACCCTTCCGCCTAATTCAAAGTATCAAAGACTCCTAACTTAAGGACCACAGTCATCCCAGCCTGTCTTTTAAAGTCAACGGGCACCTTCCTACACACACTGAGATTGTAGGTAGGATGGATTGCTCTCTGGAGTTGTTTCTTGCTCTGTTGACTCTAGGAAGCCAGGGTGAGTAGGCTTTGAACTAGGTAGCACAGGTGCCTAAAGCTAAATTAGTTGAAATTAGGCCTCATTATATACATGAAACAAGTATTCCTTTGAAGATACTATATGAGCCAAAACATGAATTCAAAATGAGAAATATATATTTATCTAAAGTAAAGTTTAGAACTTTTTACTTACCATTTCACTGATGGGTAAAATATCACTAATTTGAAGAGGAATTCCCAGCGCTTAATATGACTGATACATAGTTTAATAGAATTGTTCTTTTATATAATATTCTGTACATCAAGAAAAACATATATAATTACTAAATTAGTATTTGCTGGTTTAGCAATAAAGTACAAATATTTGAGATTGAATCAGTCCCTTCTTTGGAAGAATGTGAGGTTTTCTTGAGATGATTCCAAGTACTGACTTAACCTCACCTTAAGAAAAAAGAAACCACAGTGCTGATAGACCCGCCTTCCACTTCCATCCACTAAATCTGCAACAAATGCATAAAAAAACTTTTCCACAGAAATAAGGGTCTTTTTTTAGGTTAATAATGGCTATACTAACTCTCAGGTTGGCTTCAGAATTTAAAAGAAATGGTGCACATTGTGCACTTCCCCCACAGTATGTCTTAATCCTTGACCCACGAGAGGTCATTTTTTGACACCCAGAGCAATCCATTTCTCCACACAGAAAGAAGGATGACAAGCACTTGCACTGCAGAGTGACCTGAGCCTATTTTAGCAAACTCCCAGAAAGATGGCTTTTTGTCTTTGGAAAATTATGTCCGTATCAAAAGCCTCCCACTTATTCTGTCTGGCCCACAGTACAGAAAGCAGCTAGATATAGACAAGACCAACCTATGAAGGCAAGGAAACTGCAGACTATGCCAATATGTATTTGTCTTGATCGCATATTTGACGAAAGCATTATTTTTTGTTATTTACATTATAGAATCAAACATTTTCCTCTGTGAGACATTCTTAATCTTGTGACCCAGTTCTTCAGTGTGGCTGTGATCAGCACTCTAGAAATCCTTATTCCAGACTTTTTCTACTTAGAGGGTCTCAGGAATGTTCTCTCCATTGAAAAAAAACTCTCATACAAAACACCAAAAACCCAAACCTCTTTTGTTCAGGCTGAGAAGCACTCAGACCTTCAAACAAGTCATACATGAGGTAGAAGGGGCAGATCAGTAAAATATTCTGCTATTAATAACCAGAGTGGGTTTTGGAAGAAATTTTTGTATTTTGAAGAAGAATGAGTAATTGTAGTTCCTATAAATTTAAAGAAAAAAAAACACAACCCTTTGCATTGTTTCACCAAATAGTATATAAATATATGGGTTTTTTTATGGAAGCTATTCTTACTAATCCAGAAGGGGGGAAATAGCATATATCCAGAAACCAATTATCTCTGCATGATTTTATGCATTTGGTACTGTGTGTACAAAAATATTAGTACAAGAATGCAGGGACTGTGAAATTATCTTCTAGACTAAAGAGGAAGGAAAGAAAAAAGTTATACGTACAGATGAATCTTGCGGTTAAGGCTTACAAGGTGGCTTTAAATATTGGTAGTTTTCTCTCAAAAGGAAAGACCACTGGCTCAATACTAGAGGAATTAAGAAGGGGGGATGTACATGTACATTCAGTCTGTAAAGAAAATTCTTGGTTTCAAACATCCTAAATACTTCTAAAAATATTAAAGAAAAAATTAAATGCATTAATATAAACTTATGCATCATAGCTGTTATCTTTTTTAATCCTCAGAGAGTTCTTTGTGCCTCATGACTTCGGAAAGCATTAAGAAACAACTCATATTAGAGTCCACCGTGCATTCTCTTTAGTACCATTTTCTTCTTTCCTACAATTACTAGGATTTATTTTCTTTGCTTGAAAACAGGATTTTTGTCTCATTTGAGTCCCTGCTACTTAATTCCTCCTTGAAGTCATAATCCACCCTGTCACATCACACCAATCTCTTGGTAGCTAATTCTGATGTCACAGGCAGGATTTTGACTTTGGAAGAACTGATTATTTAGGTACACTTTATGTACCAGACTTTATTCTGGAACGTACAAAGTAAGGAATACTGCAGCCAGACAATCTCAAGTCACTAAACTCAAGGCACAAGCTGTGAGAGTTTGAGTTCCCGGTTATCACTTCTCAGTAGTGTGTTACTGGACTTTCTGTTAGAATAAGAAGGGAATAGAGTAGACTCTTGGTCTTTTCCTTCCAAGACACTGTTTCTGAAAGATGCCTCTCTGATACACAGGCTGTCCATGAAAATTCAATGCAAGCTGATCATTTTTTGAAACAGTCAATGGTGTCAGAAGAGACTTTGAACCTGGACTGGTTTTACACTTCTGATTTAAAAGAGGCACAGTGTTATAATACTACTTGATACCCACTTGTCCAAATGTATAGGGTTTGTTTGAGTTTTTTCCGTTTCCTGATGAAATGTGTAAGTCTCTGAAACAACTTTAAGATTACAACAAGAATCCAAGTGATTCTTTAACGGAATCCATTCTCTTCTCTATAGGGGGTGAAACCCCCTTGTTGCAAGTGAAGAATTCTAATCTGGAAAAACTGCAAAGAAAAAAGCAACTGAAAGCAGTAACTGTTTTCTGTAAAGCTAGGCATGTTAAAAAATAAGAGCAGTTATTGATTACAAAAAGAATCTATAGCTGAAAATGAAACCTCTTCTGATTATTTGTCAGGAAAGGAAGCCCAGTATTACTGTCTCAGTGCTGAGCTGACAATCGTGAATTGGGCTTTATTAATTGCTACAGGATTGTCTTTTTATAGCACTAGACAAAACCCCCTAATCTTTCATATGGGGGAAGAATATCCGCATCATTGAAAGCTCAATACCTACAGTTGACCAACTAATTTCAAATTAATTAATTAATTTATGGGATATAATGTACTGAACATCTGAGCTAGGAAAAAACCAAAACAACAAACCAACACACAACTTCAGTAAAACTACAGAAAGTATGATTTATTTTATGTGTTACTTTATTTCACGTGATTTGATCATCATCACAAGTTTTCCTAAGTTAGGAATTGCACTCAAACGTTTTTAAACCTTTTCTCTCCATGCTTTCAAGTCTTTCTTACAGGAACAGCTTAGAGACCACAGTACTGATAGTGTTCATCTTTTTCATGGGAACTAAAACAGAAGCTAATATACATTGAAGTTGAGCATATTATTAGAATATAGAAAAGAGCTACCTCTCAGCCTTCAGTATATATTTGGTTTATTTCTGTTTCGGGTTTCTTTGGCACATGTCTAAAACAGGTTATCGGAGTGGGAGGATTGGTCAGCAGACCTTCAAGTATAAAGGAACCTATTTACTCCATGATTCTGCTGGAAGCCTCCTATTACTAAACCGAAACAGACGTAAATGAGGAGGAGGAATACCTTCCGGTATCTCGACCGACGCGAGCTCTGTAAAGAAGAGAGCGAGTGTTTTCAGAATCTTAATTAAAAAATACGGATAGTTCCTCGCGTTTGCGGGAGGTATCAGAGCGGCACGCAGAGCTGGAGGAATGACGTGCCCCTTTTCCCCCGGAGACGCAGCGGTGCTACGAGCATCGGCTGCGGCTGGCG
>NW_009635225.1:0-10176 GCF_000690535.1 Cariama cristata
ACATTAGCTATATAATGTACAAAGTACATGATATAACGTACAAAGTACATTATATTAGCTTTCTGAGTTCCGCCTTATACTTTATTTTCTAGATAACTTTCAGAAGTTAGTTATTTCATGGTTAAGACTTAGAAAAGTCTGACGTAAAACTGATCATTTTCTTGGTTCTAAAGGGGTGTTACCAGCTCTAAATGAGAGTGCAGCATTAACATCTTGCAGGTATTCAGTACTGGGTGATGACTGTGGCTATACTGGTGTGAATTAATAAACACTCAAGAGAGTAAAATAGAGTTGTTTGATAAAGAAGAGCTCAGAAATTCTAGCTACTGAAGGAACAAAGAAAGTAAAAATCTGTCAGGACACGTAGGTTGGAGAATTTTCTGGATATTCACTACTTCTTGAAGAAAAAGGAAAAATGGGAGTTCTGTGTTTAGATGGTAAAAACTAATTTGTGGGGGGAAAAATGTATAAATTACAAGAACAATTAGATAAAATCTGGCAACAAACAAGAAATACAGGAAACAAAATGTCCTGTCTGCCATCTGCAGAAGAATGCTTCATCCGTGGCAGTATTTAAGAATTGCTTAGCTCCCATGTTCTCCTTGTACATCTCGGCAGTAAACTGATGTCTTCCTTAAAAGTCAGTCAAACATACATTGTTTGCTCCGGAAGGCAGGAATTTCTGTGTCCATTTTTTTGCAAGCCAGTGTGAAAAGAGCGTTAGAAACGTAGCTAGTAATTTCATTTATTAAAAAATGAACTGATTTCTAGGCTGGTTTAAAACCAGGGAGCATTACAGTGACAAAGCATTTGATGCCCAGTGCAGCATCACCGTGCAGTTGAGGAGCTGCCCTGGTGCAGTCTGAGAGCTGGTCCCATCCTTCCCTCCTTGGTGGGGATCTTGTACTGCACTGCCTGAGAGCCGGTGACCGAGGTGCATTGCTGTGCCAACTGGGAGCTGCAGCCCAGTCAAAAGGATTAAAAAAAAAAGCAAAGCCTAGATTTATGTAGTCGGTACAGCCATCGTAAACTAAATGATTGTAATATATTTACCATTTTATAGAGCCCTAAGACAAAGCACAAGTACATTTCAGAAAGGAGATCTTAAGGCAGCAAAAACATGTGGCTGGGAGCAGAGGTCGTGCCGTGGCACGGAAGTCAAAGCGCGGCTCTGGGGTAGGTTCTGTCCCCTTGCACGCCGTGGACGTGACGTGCAGTACCAAACCACGGGCACTCCCAGCTGAGGCTGGCACATTCCCATACACAGCACACTTGATCTTTTAGGGCAAAAGTCTGTTATCCAGGATCAACCAAACTTAAAGTCTACAGAAAGGTCTCTGTGATGTGGTATACAGGAAAGAAAGTGTACCTCAATGTAATACTCAAGAGGGTAGCCCTTTATTTATTCCAGCCAGGAACATTGATATGACTCTTTTTCTCCATTTACTGATGCAGCCTTCTGCAAAATTTTTGAAAAATCACCGGTGCTACTGTTTTTCTGGACTGTTAAGCACAACCCTAGGCAAGCGAGCTTGTGTAAAACAAAAGCTTTTTCGTTTTTCTCCATTTACTGATGCAGCTTTCTACAAAATTTTTAAAAAATCACCAGTGCTACTTTTTTTCTGGACTGTTAAGCTCAACCCTAGGCTAGCGAGCTTGTGTAAAACAAAAGCTTTTTCTGAAGTGCAGCTCTGAAGCCCGGGACTGACTATGCAACAAATTGGTCATCTAATTCATGGGGTGAGTTTCTTGCATGATGTGACAACCTCTGTAGACCCAGACTGGATTTTGGGAACAAAGAATCTCAAAATTACCTTCTGTGCCACAAACATGCTCTATCGCAAATGATCACCGGTGTCTGTGAAATCGTAGTGCCCTCTTAGAACAGAGACTGTTAGTCCATGTTAGAAGTTTATC
This sequence comes from Cariama cristata, assembly GCF_000690535.1. Taxonomy (NCBI): domain Eukaryota; kingdom Metazoa; phylum Chordata; class Aves; order Cariamiformes; family Cariamidae; genus Cariama; species Cariama cristata. The sequence continues at coordinate 1,918 of NW_009635225.1, forward strand.
TAAAATACTTGCTGAGAAAAGAGGGAAGAAAGTATCTTGACAATAAACTGAAATTATCTTTCTCAAAAGTCATTCTGGTTGTTACTCTTGTTTGTGGGACTTTTCCTTCTTTGGATAAGCCATACCTCGTGTCATCTGTTAATTTATGTTGACTGCCTTAGCAGTACCCTTTTAACAGGTATGTCCTCATCCCGCTTCAAGCATCTCGCTAGCATCAAGACTTCTTTGTGATACTGGTCTATCTTCCAAAAAGGCCTGCCAAGAATAATAAGCCTGAAGGGAGTTTAAGCTTGATTGTCCTTTATGCCCTGGTCTGTAGACCATGGACTCCTAAAGTCCATCTGTCTGGGAAAATGCCATCAGTGGCAGCAGCTCCTGCTTCTGTGCCCGCCCACGTCCGTACATGAGAGCACAGGGGCCTCCAGCCTTGTTGGCTCTTCAGTTACTACAGACGGCTGAAACCTTTTAGTTTGCTAGACTGTGGATTCGGAGGAGAGTTTCCTGCAGCTACACTTCTCTCACCTCTTCTAAGATGACCTGCCAACCCTTTGACTCCCCTACCTTCCCCCTCTCTTAGCACGCCTGCTTTCCTGAATCACAACCCCAGGGGCCTTCTTTTCATTCTCCTCCAGCAGAATCCAGGGAGTGACCCTCACCTCCCAGCTCTCGCTCCCCATCCCGTCTCACACCAGCTCCCACAAACCAGCAGCTCAGCTCTCAGTCCTTGGCCACCCCACCTTGCCCCCATGAAAGGACTGCAAACGGCTCCGGATAGCGGTGACACCACTTCAGCAATAACGGCATGGACACGCGCGCACAAGGTGCGCTTAAATGCATGGTGGGAGATGTCTGTGCCGTCAGCACCCAACATCGAGTTGTGGTTTGTGCCCGCAGTGTGGGAGCCTCTCCTACAGCCCTCACCTTGCGAGACTGTTGCCCACAGTCTTGTCTTACTGCGCTCTCTTCACCTGCAAATGTTTGGGTTTCCTAAACATCTGGGACAAAAGGCAGCGTGTATTAAATGTCTTTTCAATGAACAAACTGGTAAGATAAATAGCCACACGTCTTGATTTGCATTTCTCAAGAACTTGATGTCCTGAGAGGTGCTACCTGGAAAAGCAGAATTCCATCAAATAGGGCCTAATTGGGAACACTGGAAACAACAGCAGAGATCTGTTTCTCCTGGTGGTCTTCAATTGCACTTGTCAGCAGTCTGTAACTCTGAGAAGATTCTGGAATCTGGAATTCAGTTTGTTTCCTTCGTGTTTGCAAAGTACTCAAGTTTTTGCCTCTCCTCCCTAGCTCCTGTTGGCACAATGGTTTTATTGTGATATATGGACACCCCGTGTGGGACAATAACGGAAGATTGGCGAGGAGGATTACAAACGCGCTCAAGTGACTTGCAGCTGGGGTGTAGAAAACCGCATATATCATACTAATTATCGTTTAGCCTTGTGCGTTTGACAAGTAGAACATTTGTGTTTAGATAACAGAGGCCCGTGATAGACTTGGAGGCACCCTATCAGACACACTTGAGATTCCTGCCCTGCTGCAGGAAAGATCAAAGCTCAGTGGTGAGCTGCGCCTGCACAAAGCCCTGATAAACGGGCGAAAATGGGAGGTTCGGCAATCTGCGAGCATGGACCGAGCTCCACGGTGCCTGCGTCCCCGCTCGTGTGCCTCTGCCCGAGTGCTGCTTCAGGGATCGCCCAGTTGGTGAGGTAACAAAAATAAATGTACTCTTTGCATTTCATCCCTGGTTTGGGGGTTGTTCCTGCGTCCTGCCTGTGCCGGCTCACACATTTTGGCAGGATCCAGGAACAGCCATGCCCTGGCTGGCAAAGAAATTGGGGACTGGGGGGGGTCACAATGGTGACTCCCCATATTCTGGGATGGCCAGTACTGAGTGTTGGACCCCTGTGGCCACTTTCCTGGCTACATGGGCTCCACCAGAATCGTGGCCTGAAATAGCTGGTGGGGCAGTGGTTACCCCTCAGACAACTGAAAGAACGATGCATGGGTTGCCACGGAAAGCAGTATCAGAGCCTCTCGCAAGACAGCGGGGAGATTGGGATGGTTATTAGGTACTGGTGTTAGAGCTCTTGATCATGAAGTTGTAGCATTCCAGAGTAAAATGAGAGAACTGAAAAAGGAAGTCGGGACTTTACAAGATGCAAAGGCGATCGTGCAAGAAGCGATTACTACTCAAGCAGAGCGAAGCCATGGGCTGCAGGGTACTGTAGAGCGGTTGGTAGCACGTACTGCTAATAAATGAAGGGACAGATAGGAAAAAGTAAGATTTTGATTTCCTAAGTTCATGCTCTCACTACGAAACTTTCATGGGATCCTGAAGAATGGGATGAAAATATCTGGAGTGAATCTTCGGACTTCAAGGTTGAGTTTGAGTCAGATTTAGAAGGCAGGGAGGTGGTAGAAACACAACCCCCCCACACACAAATGAAGGGGCAGTGGGAACAAGCAGATGGGGGGGTGCAGGTCACGCATACTTACACCCTGAAAATGTTAAGGGAATTTTTAGGGAACTATCAGTGAAAGAGTGGGGAAGGCATACTGGTTTGGATTTTGTGAGCTTGGGCTAGTGGGGCTGCATCTATCCATTTATTAATGCATGAAAAAGATTTATAAGCCCTATAGCCAGTGACGATCAGATACCTCAAGGATATGCTCAGTCGCAAGCTATCAGAGATCCTGATGGGCAAGATATGATTGCACCTACGCTGTATCAGTGGTTGTGTGCCGCAGTTTTAACAGCATACGCTGAACCTGTTGAAGTAGCGTTGTCCCTTGGAACTAGGTGTACAACGGAGGAAGGTATTAATTAGTGTGGCAGATGGGGATGGCTCATGCGTTGATTATGGGATCCAATCTGGACAGGGTAGCAGTAACGAGAAGTCTCAAAATGCAGCTTTTGAGAGGAGCGCCTGGCTCACTAAAACCCTTGATCATACCAGCAGTCCCAAATGCTACCGGTAATGTCGGCGTCCTAGTAAATACCTTGGGGGAAACTGGGGCTGTAACTTCAGGACCATCTGTGTGGGTGGTGGATAAAGGAAAGCCAGCAAAACCGAAAGGAGTTACATCACGGGTAACGAGGAAACAAATGTGATCTTTTACAAGCCGGTGACCCAGGATCAGAAATAACTGGGATCACAACATCAGAAATGTTTTGCCAATGGCAAAAGTTAGCACCTACACAAAAAAGCCGACTGCCCCCAGCCCCATGCCCACCTTCCACCCGCCTGCCACCTCAAAGCACGGCACTACCGGGGAAATGCCAAAACAGCAGCCATGAAGGTTTGGCAGGTCCCCCCAGATTGCCCCCACCGTAACCTCTTACCCTGAGGGGGTCTGACCCCCCTATGTTCCTTTAACTATCAAGTGGCGGTCTGAGGGGATTGTACATGTGTTAGTCCTGGTGGATGCTGGAGCTGAAGTTACTGTATTACATAGCAATATTAACAATAAAAAAGCCGCATCACAGATCTGTGGGTGAGGGGGCAATCCAACCCCTGCCCTCCGAGCTAAGGTTACCTTAGCAATAGGAAATGCCACTCCATTTTCCACAACGGTGTTCTTTGCCGCAAATAAAGAATATATTTTGGGTATTGATGTGCTGGCGGGATCAACAGTTGAAAGTTTAAATGGTCACGTCTGCTTCGGGACTTTGCAAGCAGGATTTGCTGTTCGACCTGTAACTGTCTGGCGTGGATTCCCAAAGTGGGGTCCTGCTGTGCTGCCCGGGCCTGCCAAGGTGGAAGCTGTCAAACCGTATTGTATTCCTGGGGGGAGGAGGAAATTACTTAAACCGTTCAGGCGCTTCAACAAGTGGGAATCGTGAAGGAAACCATGACTGCTTTTAATAATCCTATTTGGCCTGTTGGAAAACCAGACGGCACTTGGAGAATGACTGTAAATTATAGAGAATTGAGTAAAGTCACCGCCCCACTTGCAGTTACAGTACCAGACCTGGTTACTCTTACAGAAAAAATTAGCGAAAATTTACAACCCTGGAAGGTGGTGATAGATCTTGGTAATGCTTTCTATGTGATAGCCATTGCTTCAGAAAGCCAAAACCAGTTTGCCTTTATCTAGCAACAAAAGCAAGACACTTCCCAAGTATTTCCTCGGGGGTACCCACACAGCCCCTCCATTTGCCCCCAGGTGACAGCAGCCAACGTAGCCCTGGGGCCGGGTACCGTTAGTTTTTACCGTGACATTGATGGTCTAGTGGTTGTGGCAGAGTCACAACAAGAAACTGAAGTAGCTGCCAAATTGCTGAAAGCACATTTACAGGATTGAGGCTGGGCAATTAATCCAAAGAAAATACAGGGCCTTAGTACTACCGTACAATTTTGGGGAATAGTTTGGCCTGGATAGATTAAACAAATACCAGATAAGGTACAGCAAACAGTCCAGCGATTTCCTGTACCAACCACAGTAAAACAGCTACAGATCACCTTGGGACTTTCCGGGTATTGGAGAACTTTGATCCCACATCTGGCGGTATTAATGCGCCTACTGCAGATGTTAACTAAGAAGAAGGTTGGTTGGCAGGGGACCGAGCAACAACAAGAAGCCTCTGATGCCTGCAAAAATGCTTTGATTGAGCATGTCCAATGATACACTTCTACGCGAGGATATCCTTTGGAATGAGAAGTAACACTTCTAGATGATACAGTCTCGTGGGGACTGTGGCAGATGACTGAGCTGAAAATTCAGAAAGAACCTGTAGGATTTTGGTCCAAGGCACTACAAGGCTTTGCTGTACATCATGCCCCGATGGAAAAACAAATTTTAGCTGTAATTGGGACACTCCAAGAAACTGAAAGAATCACAGGCCAAGACAGCGTGACTGCACACACCCCCATACCCATTCATGGGTGAGTTACTGATGATCTCCTTAGGGCCCACGCAGGGGTAGCTCAGGCAGCCACACACTGGGAATGGAAATATTATTTAGAGCAACGATTTCTACTGGGAAAACCACATCTAACCATGCCACACACCACTCTTCTAGAGCATGTATTGTGTAACCATATGCCCACACTAGGGGAAACTCTTCCCCTTGGAGATATCTCTACAAGTCCTGTGGAGGAAGCTCCCTCTTAGGACGAGTCACTAGAAGAGCACAAAAAGATGCCTGGTTTACTGATGGAAATGCAACATACACAGCAACTGGACAAAGGCAACAGAGAACAGTTGCATATGCTCCAGTTCCAGGACCTATATTATGGCAAACAGGTGTACAAGCAGCTGGTCGCTGGGCTGAATTGATTGCAGCATCTCTTGCCATCCTGGAAGGGAAGGCACATTACTTATACACTGACAGTTGGGTTGTATAGAAAAGCCTCACATAGTGGTTACCCTGCTGGGCCCAAGAGGACTGGCATATACAAAAATACCCTATATGAGGGGCAGCTATATGGCAACAAATTTGGCGATATGGAGAAAGGTAGCCTTCAAAAGTAAGGCATGTCTCAGCTCGTGAAAAAGATGATTCGCTTGAGTCACAAAATAATAGGGAAGTAGATGATACGATCTCCGCCGAAGCACAGGCTCAAGCTATAAATGCGCATGTACCTTGTGGACACTGATCAGCTCATACTGCACGCGCATGGGACATTGCTTACAATCACATCTCTCTGCCATTACGTATTTACAAAGTATGTGCGCATAATTGTACTATTTGTACACAGCTACGTTTAAGGGCATTATATAGGCCATGGGGAAAGATAAAATAGGGTCAGTGGGCCTCAAATACCTGACAGGTCGATTACATGGGCCCCCTACCCCCATCGAGGCAGTGGTGATACGTATTGACCGCTGTGGATACAGTGTCAGGACTGTTTTTTTGCCAAACCTACTGAATATGCTAATCAATTTAGCACAATTGAAGCATTAGAACAACTCCCTCATCAATACAGACCTCCTCACCAAATACAAAGCCACTAAGGAACTCACTTTAGTGGACCTAATGTCCAAGATTGGGCTCAAGGGCTAGGGATAGATTGGATATTCCACATTGCCTACCATGCTCAAGCTAATGGCTTGATTGAAAGAAAGAATGGGATGTTGAAGGAACAGTTAAAAAAGCTAACCAGTACTAAAACTTTACAACATTGGAGTTCATGTCTTATGAAAGCAGGGTTTTTTTGTTGAACAGCTGGAATATTCGGAATCAAAGACCTCATGATCGTATTACAACAATTCCAGTGCAAAATACGGTGAGCACTGAAATTCTTCCAGATGGTATCGCTCCCAAAATATAACAACATGGGAAATGGAATTGTTTGCACCAATGGATTGTGTAAGTGGGACCAAGACCTGTTACTCTAGACATGAAGATTCATCTAATAACCCCTGAGAATGCCGTATGGTTCTGTACCCCAACTTCTACTCTTATTTTACATCCTCTGTTGATATCAGCTTCTCAAGTTCTTGTATTTCAGGTATCTTCGATGAATATCCGTGCCTTATCTAGAGGAGATAGCATTGGAACAGTGTTATTGATGTCAGGAACCCAACACTGAATTGAAGTTCAATCTGAAAAAGCAAAGCGCAAGCCATAGCTCTTCAATCTGTGTGGGCAATTACCCCACATCAGGTTATCAAACCCGGAATAATATTAGCTGACAGAGCTGGAGCAATGGGGTATGTATTGCTGGAAGGAGGTGACACTCCTGTTTTCCTCCCTTATCACAGGTTGGCTCGTCTCGCTTTATAGTCTTGTACTACAAGCACATGTCCTGGATATATATCTGCAAGATCGACATGTAAATACTTGGATTTGGTTGGCCTCTACTGTAACTAACTTGTCTGCCTTTTGCATTGAGGGAGGACTAACAGCTGCAGATGTTTTGACAACGTGTTTCATTGGCGTGCCAACCCCAGTAGCTGCATTGCCGGATTGTACTATGCTAAGTGATTTTAATATTAATGTTCCTCCTTGTTTTTTCTGAGTAGGCAATGGCTATATGCCAAGGAACATTACAAAATCGATTGGTGGTGGACTATCTGCTTCTTCAACACCATAAACGCTGCTCCGATTTTCAAGGCACATGTTGCTTCAACATAACTGGTGGATCAGCCAGCGTAGAGGATGACATTCAACATCCCCAGGACTAAATGCATCAAATGAAACAATCGACTGGTGGTGCCTGGCTGGCTGAGTGGTTTAATTCCCTGACAGGATGGGTGGGACACCTGATTCAAAACATTATTGTAGGGATATGTTTATTTCTTTTTCTGTACGTGTTTATTACGCATCTCTTAAATTCCCTTGCCCTACACCCCACAAGCCCAAATGGACGCTTCCAGCTTTGCCGGCCCCAGCAGAAGTGGGCCCTTGAGCGAGAGGGTGGAATGTTGGATAATAACAGAAGATTGGCCAGGAGGTTTATAAGCAGACTCAAGTGACCTGCAGCTGGGGCATAGAAAAATACATATATCATACTAACTGTATGGCGAAAAGAGCAGGCTTGGTGATCCTCTAGCGTGGACCGAGCTCCACGGTGCCTGCGTCCCTTCTTGGGTGCCTCTGCGCGGGTGCTGCTTCAGGGATCTCCCAGTTGGTGAGGTAACGAAAATAAACGTACTCTTTGCATTTCATCCCTGGTTTTGGGGTTGTTCCTGCATCCTACTTGTGCTGATTTACACAACCAAGTAGGGAAAATGTGTGATTATAGAAGGTAATATGTAATCTGATGTGATATAATCTACTTAAATTGTGGCCTTTGTAAGAAAAAAAAGAAAAATGTGCATAAGAATAACTCCAGTGAATACCTATGGTAACAGGGTAATACTTTTGCTGTATTACAGGCTAATTCAGACCAGGTTTTGGCTCTAGGCTGTGCATGGTTTAGTTGGTGAAAATGAAAACTCAGTTCCCTAAGGCAGGAAAGTAAGTACTAGTTTACTAACTTTATTATTCTGGAGATTCCCTTTGGATTATGGGGACACAAACCATTTGGCAGCACTGCACAAATTAATCCACACCTGGCAGACACACTCATTTCTGCTCTTTCTTCAGCAAAGATATCCAATGCCAACCGATTAATTCCATCACCCTGGTATTTGAGTGGCATTAACGGGAGACAGTAAAGGTGGATGCAGAGTGGATGTGCACCAGGCTTACTGGGGCACCATCTGTATTTTCATCCCTTCAGAAGACCAAGTAAGTAGAACCAGCTCAATGGCACATAGAAACTGAAGAAGATCATAGAATCACAGAATCATAGA
>NW_009635226.1:0-55141 GCF_000690535.1 Cariama cristata
TTCTCAGAGAAGCCACCCCTGTAGCCCCCACTCTATCAAAACCTTGCCACACAAACCCAATACGAGAATTTATGGATCTGACATCACACTTGAAATAGTAATTCAGATAAGTTATTTTGGTGGTAGGGAAAAACGAACCCCCCTCATTTTCATAGGTAATTTGTTGAAATTCAATGAGGGAAGGACTGTTACCTAATGCTGTGTTTACTGTTCTCCTTGTACTTTTTGTCTTTGCCTGTTCCTTGCCAACTCCAGGGTTTTGCTGCTCCTCTGTGTCCCGAACTGGCAGCATCAGTCTGCACTCCAAAGAAATGCAAGCAGCATAGTCTAGGCCTTCATCCTAAAAGTCACTGCTAATGTTGGGATGTTTTACTGGTCAGGTACCCTGGAGGAAAATTTTTAAGAATTTGGTCTCTTAAATCTTGTGTTTTTGAAAAGAATTTTGTTGGTCAAAAGGATAATATGTGCAAGCAGGGAAACAAATTATTCCTTTCCTAATGTCTTTCTTCTGTGATCACCTAGATTTAACACTTCAAAGGAAGCATGGCTTTCTAGTTCTGCAATGCCATTTTGGATTTTTGATTTAGAAATAAAAAAGTCATCTTGATGGTTAGAACTATGTTGGGTATATTTATTAATGAACAATTTGTGTTCTCATTCCTTTTAATTTAAAAGAAATGGCTGCAAGCAAATGACCTTCAGAAAGAAGTATACCAGCATCTGGCCTATTATGTACCAAAAATTTACTGCAGGGGTCCTAACCCTGCCCCACAAAAAGAAGACATGCTGGCACAACACGTTTTGCTGGGACCAATGGAATGGTATCTTTGTGGTGAAGATCCTGCATTTGGTTTTCCAAAGCTTGAGCAAGCGAACAAACCTTCCCATCTCTGTGGCCGCGTTTTTAAAGTGGGAGAGCCTACATATTCTTGCAGGTACTTCAACTTTGCATTGTGAAATATTTATAATCTGTGAAGTTGTGAAACATTTTTTGATAAGAATATGCTGTCCTAATGAAAAGTTAATACCCCAAATATATTTTTAAAGTAACCTTGCAGTGTTTCATGACAGGTGGAACCAGGGGAAAACTAACACACTACAGATTTGTAAATGGAAAAATATTAATTGGTATAATGTAGAGTGGTTTCTATACAAAAGGATTGCAAGATTAAGAAAGTGGTTGGGGTGAACTGTCAGTGGCATTAATCAGAAGTAAGCGGGCAGGTGTAAGTGCATGTAATTCAGGTGTTTAACATCAGCTGTTAGTGTTGGTCCTGTATTTTAGATGTCTTTCCATGACCTGTTAAACCAGTCTATTGGATGCTAAACCAGATGTACCAGCTTCTTACTGCTTCCCTACCTCTATCTGTAGTTTTCTCTAAAATTACCATTTTACTTGAAAGAGGACAGGAAGTTACTAACCAATTACAAGAATTTAAAAAATTTTCAGTTTTAAGCCAGTGTTATTACTAGCTGTATATTCATTATCTTCTTTTTCCTGAACCATCTGTAATTTAAGTTTAGTTTGTACCCTCTCTGTCACAGCTTCTGCTTGTCCTGTTTGGTTTCTACCACTCTCTCAGACACTTGAACACTTGGGGTGACAGGGGGAGGGAATGTCTGTCTTATTTCAAGGGTTTATTCTTCTGGATTTCTATCGCCTTCATTTACAAGGAGAGAAAGATTGTAGACTAACTTTGCTCTCTAGTGTTCTCCTGTTCTAGAAACGTGATACCTTACTGGCCTTATTTGGTGAAGTTCTGATTCAGGGTGGACTTGAGATAACTCAGCAAGCTGCCTCTTCTGCATTTCTATTTCAACCATCAATTAGAATAGGTAGCTTTGGAAATGTTTTGAGACTTCTTACCTTGAGATGGATGAAATTAAACTGGTGGGTACTTTAGGTACTTCCAGCCACTAAGAAAACTCCATCTCCTCTCAGGTGTTCTTAGGTTCTTCCTTCACACCTGTGGAAAAAGTGGAGAGATCTGGGTAGGGAGACTGAAGACTATCAGAGGCTATCAAAATGTTTTCCACAGTTTCTTTATTACCTTTTCATGAAATCTGGTCCTAAAGAACTGAAAAACCAAACCTCAGGACTGATGTTTTATTTCAAGTCAAATTGCAGTGCAGCCTAGAAGTAATATGGTAATGATCAAATACTCTTCATATGAGGTAGTGAAAACTGTGGGAGTTCTGTTAATTTCTTCTAAACATTGCTTTTTCAAGACCAACAACTCTTTGTATAAGGTATATCCTTGAGAATACTGTCAGATATGATGAAAACATAGAATAATGCAATTCACTTGTGTAGAATTTAGAGAATGAGTGAATGTACTATTTATACTCAGGCTCTTTGTTTCAGTAGAAAAATGATTTAAATACAGCAATATAATAATAATGTAATTCAGGTTAGAAAGGATGTCTTGATAGGCCATCTTGTCCAATCTTTTGCTCAAGTCAGGATCATCAGTGAATACAGAATATTTTTTGCTGTAGCTGAATATTGCAGAATATTTTTTGCTGTTTTGCAGAGGTTTAGTCTGATCTATTGTATGCTATCTTTCTTTCCAGTGTTCAGTGAAAAAAAGGCTTCTCTGCTGAAGATTGTTAATGCTTGTACTCTGTACTTGAGAGAACTTGCTTGGGTTTATACTGTTTACCTGTCTGCACTGTGTTCTGTTATTAATCTGTTTACTTGCTTGTATACTTGTCATCTCTTGGAGGCAATGGCTATGTTGCCCAAATATACATGCTACCCAGACAATATTTTAAAGCCTCTTCTGTTATGAGACCAGATGAGTTTTTTTTTCCTCCTTCATTTGTTTTCTCCTCCTTGGAGGGCACCCCTTTCCTCTTTCAGAATAATATATACGTTAGTCAGACAGTTCATATTGGTGATACTGGAAAATTACCTGTTGTAAAATGTGTAATTAAAGGCAAAAACATTTGTTTAATGCTGCTTTCTTTTGTTGTTGTTGCTGTTTTCAGAGACTGTGCAGTTGATCCAACTTGTGTGTTATGCATGGAGTGCTTTCTTGGAAGTATTCATAGAGAGCACCGATACAGGGTTAGTAATACCGCTGGAATATATGATGTAGTCATTAATAATTTTTGCATGTGTATGAAACTCCTTGTTTAATAATGTATACATAATTTCAAAATGTTGGATGAACACAAAGTTTGGAATTATGTCTGCAATAATCTTACAAGAACTTGAGTGTTTTGTTCCAGGTGTAAATTCTAAAAGTTAACATGTTAAAATATCGAGCAATTAAATTTTATGCACAGCAGTTAAGCTTACAAATGTATGTTATTTTTAACATATGCCTTTTAGTGACTTTTACAGCATTAGAGTTATTTTTTGACTTGTTTGACCTTGAGTTTTAACTATTTTGAAAAGGTTTTGGAAAACTTTTGTTAAGAAACCACTTTTATTTAAAACTTATTTCCTTTAAGCATCTGAATCGTTGTAAAATTCTGTACAATAGCAGGATGTTTGTTTGTCTTTAAACATAAAGTTAAAATAGAAAACTAAAACTGTAAATGCTGTTTATTTTAGTAATATACTCCTATTAGTAATACAAAGTAGTTCAAAAAAAACTACAAACAAAACCAAGGCGGCCTTGGTGTGTTTTTAAACCAAGAAGCTAGGTGAAAACTACCAGTGCAGCCTCTCTGTAAGTCTGTTTTTGACAATACTACGCTGCTGTTAATGTAAATCCGATCACTGCATGTTACACTGAGTACTAGGATTTAGGAGGCGAAAGAAAAAAAGCACAACTTGCGCCAAGAAACCTGACCCGATTTACTGATATCAGCATACTTTCTGTATGTAGGTTTTTAGTTTGCAAGCTTAATGAATTAACAATTCTAGGTGACACCCAAAAGTGTAAGCAAATGTTCTTTCTAATGTCCATCTAATTTTGTTGATACTGTAGGATGTACCTGTATGTACAGAATGTACCTGTATGCCAGAAATAAGTGAAAGAAGAATTCTTCTGTGAATCAGTTAATAGTTTTGGTTCAAAAAGAGTATTATTACACTTAGTAATTTGAGGTAGTCTTAGCTTTAGAATAAATTTTATTAAAACAGTGTAAATATATCATTACAGTTTTCAGACACTTTTTTCCTCTGCTTACTAAGACTTATGTGAACAATTTGTCTGTCAACTCCTTTTACTGTAAACAGAACATCTTTTACTCGCTGCGTAATAGTGCTATATGAAATGATTTAGCTTGGTTCAGATTAAAATGTGAGAATCTGAAATAGTACAGATGGCATTGCAAATAATAGATTCAGAAAAACTGAAAACCAGGAATAACCCACAGCCTTCAGGTGGGGAAGATTGGAGGTATTTGAAGGTTTTTGTTTTGTTTTTTCTTCTTTTCTTTTTTTCTTTGGCATAGGCAGACTGATGAAGTAGATAAACTTTCAGCTGTCATAGAGGCAGACATGATTTCATTGTGCTGTTTTAACAGGGTACTGGCTAAAGCTATCAGGTGTTGGGATCGTCCTTTCCTAGTTTAGCTATGAGTACTAATTTCTTAATGTGCATGTTTATGTATGCATATTCACATGAACTGTTTTGGTTTTAAATAATTTTAGATGACAACATCAGGTGGAGGTGGTTTCTGTGACTGTGGTGATACAGAAGCTTGGAAAGAAGGTCCTTACTGTCAAAAACATGAACTTAACACTTCAGAGACTGCAGAAGAAGAGGTAATAACAATTGAGGCATCATGTTTCAAAACATTGTTAACTGTGTATACATGTGTGTATACATGTGTGTATACATGTGTGTATACATGTATAAATCATTCATATGAGGTTATTTTTAGTCTTGTATACCATGTATGAGAGATGGAAGGAAATTTAATAGTGATATTTGAACTACACTGTGTTAGACCAAATTAATGTCTTGTCTAAGTTAAAGAATTATTTAGAATTATATTTTCTACTTGAAGGCTTCATTTTGTATGTTCTTGGTTGCCTCTAGTTCTGCTTCTTTGTCTGTCTTTTTCTGAAAGGTGAAGTGAGTCTGCCACGTGGGGGAAAAAAAAAATCTGTATGTAATTGTGTGCATGAAGAAGCCAAATTAAGCTGTCTGTGCAACATATGTTCTGTTTCTTACCGAAGTAAAGTGCACAGATTTTTTAAAATCAAAATAACTTGCTATTACAGGAAAGTCATAATGGAGATATAAGATGGAGGTCTAGAAAAGCTTGTTTGGTGTGGAGAAGGTAAATAGAGAACCTATCTTCACCATTTCTAATAGCATAACAATTTGGACATATTAAATGCAAAAAGACAGGCAACTCCTTACAGTATGAATTCAAGCTGTTGGAATGACTATTACAAAACACCATTGTTGTTAAAATTGTATATATGTTCAAAAGGAAATTTAACATGTTTGTGGAGGGAAAAAATGATCAATGGCCATTAAAAATTGCAGATACTGTATTTGATGCGGTAAGTATTAGTGTCTTAAGTTACTGGAGATCAGAGGAACATTCTGTCCTTTACTTATGCTCTTCCCTTAATACCAGTTATTACATCTCGGGCATGAGAGTAAGAAGCCTACCAGAGCTGGGCTTTGGGCTAGCCACTCACGTCTGTTCTTATGTAGTATAATTTCTGTGAGATTTTTTTTTTTGAAGGGAAAATACAAGGCAGATCTTGTAGGAATGTTGCTGATCTGATTAAGTGAAGCAACTGTAACTGTGTTTGCAATGACAGTGGTCCTTCTAAAATCTGTTCTCACTATCTCAGCCTTAAGACTCTAGCACTGCTGCATGGACCCACCACTTGATCTGCATGCCAGTTTACATTAGTTGGCAGCCTTAGAAAAGTCTTGTTCTGGTATCTTGGGTGGACTGCTACTTCTGTGTCCAAAGATACTCGTATAGTGACTGTGACTGACAGAAAAATTAAGGTACTGGACAGGCTTTGTGTTTCTTCCCCATGAATGATGGGGATTGAGATCTCTTATGTTACGCAATGTTGTGTTCGAGGTAGATAAAGGATGATTTGTTGAGCATTATTGGAGCCCATTTTGTGCCTTGCCCAGATACATGTCTTTGAAAGTGCTGGGAATGGAGGCAGTGCTGCTGCTTAAGGTTTGCCTTTGCTTTTGGTGACTGATAGTTCTCCATACCCTAGGTAAGTTTTAAATGAAGCAAAAAAGGAGAAATGGCCGTTATTAACATTCCTGTAAAGCTTCCACATATTCCCAAAGAATTGGGGGGGGGCGTGTGGGCAGGGGGAAGTGGATAAACTTCACTAGTACAGGTGAATTGCTGACTGTCAAGGGCCTCCTGTAGCTAATGCAGACTTAAGTTCTGAAACGATTATTGTGGCCATTTTTATACAACATAAACTGTAGTGAAACACAGAATTTGGTATTGAGTAATCCTAAGACAGAAATTGGGCTACTGTTAAATGTTTTAATTGGCTAACAATTACACATACTTCAAAATATCAAACGATGAATTGAGTCAGTAACCCAATGTATTGTGTATGTCCAGGTGACCTGCAGGGCATGCAATGTTCCCTTTCCAGCTTTGCAGAAGAGGGACTGGTTGCTCTGAACATCAAAAATTTGAAATAGTAGAAGAATTGTTTCAGAGAAGAGGTTTTTAACGTTTTCTATTCACACACAAATCCTTTGAAATGGATTGGAAGGAAATGACAGTGGTACCTGTACTACCTGATTCAGAATTGGCAGCAGTTCTCATTTGGTGCTCCAAGAAGTAGTCCCTTTGGCTTTGCAGACTGAGGCAGCACTCCTCTTCCTCTCCCTCCTCGTTTCAGTTCCTCCACTGGCAGCAGCAGCCGTTCTGCTCTGGCAGAGAGAGGATGAGTTTATAGTGGCTGCTGCAGCTGTTGAATGAGGGCAGCATGCTGGAGACTGCAGAATGGGCACAAGTGGGTGCGTGGTCCACATACAAATGGGGAACAGCTGTCTGTGAACAAGACTGAGACATGGGCAGATCACTATGAAATACCTAGTTAAGTTTTAAACATTTAATTACTTATGTACCACAGCATGTAAGAGACGTGTGTCATAAATTATGATCCCAGTGTGCTGAATGTTGTATAAGCTTGGATAGATAAGACTTCTATCTCTAAATGTGTGCTACATATGAAACAAGGCAATAGATGTATAGCTGTTTGTACTCTGCAGTTTACTGATATTGGTAAGGATCAAAAGATACAGTGGTTTCAAATTATGTTTTTGAAGACATCGCAGAAAAAGCAGATTTTAATATAGCTGAGGTTAAAAGTTCTTCAGAACTATCTTAGAAGGTGTGCAGAAGTGGGAACAATAAAAGAGGAATGGAGAAGTGTGTGAAAATTTAAGTGGGTGATCAGAGGCGAGTTAACATTTTGGTATTGCACGTTAGGTTACTGCTTGGGTGATTGTCAGTCAAGAACTGGAAAAAGAAAACAGGATGATTATTGATTCTATTCCTTTCAAATGTAAAGTCATTTAAAGCAAGATATCATTAAAGATGCTTACATCGTCATTGACAGAGATGCAGATTTGACAGTTTGTGTTTTGAAGGTCATTTAATTTCTCAGTTGCTATTTATTTTCCAGGATCCTCTTGTGCACTTACCAGAAGATATGGTAGTCAGAGCCTATAATATTTTTACCATCACATTTAAATATGCAGTAGATATATTAACATGGGAAAAGGAAAATGAATTGCCTGGCCTAGAAATGACGTAAGTATAGTATTTGTCTTCTGCCTTTTAAAGGCTTGCAGATATTTACAATAGAAAATGCAATTTCTGATTTTAAGTATCTTTTCTACGTGTCCTAAAATTGTCAGGAATATTTTGTAGACAATGGACTAAAATAATTTTAATAAATTTGTTTTTCTCATATTTTTTACTTTTGTGATTATACAGCCCATTCTCTCCATAGTGATGATGAAACAAAGTCTTTGTGATACATTTGTTTTCTTAATATTGAAAAGGAAGTATTAGTAAAATGCAATACTCTAAAACAAGTGGTGGGTTATTTTCTTATGATCAAGTTACTGAAACTCTGATGGCAAAAGTATTTTGTACTTTTGTTTATCCACTTACTACAAATTTTGAAACATTACAGAATGTTTAAGTGTATTGTAGCATCATAGTTATCATGGATTAATTTGTGACATCTTGTTAGTGTCTTACTTTGTGTTCTGTGGGTAAGAATGCTGTGTAAATAAATGATGGGAATCAAAAGATTGCACTGAATCTGTGTAAGCTTAATAAGTTGTGGTTTTGAGGATTGTGGAGTTTGGGCTTTTTAAGACACTGCCAAGTTTTTGTTATCTAATAGACTTTTATGCAATATTGGGGAAACAGGTGTGGCAAAATAATGCCAAGACTGGTGGAATCTGTAAGAAGCTATGGGGGAATGTATTGAGCACAGCTGCACTGGAAGGAAATGTTTTTTCCTTAGTAGGAAACTATCAATACATAAATCACAAATGTTCAAAAATAATACTCAGACTTAAGTATTGTCTTAAGATTTTGCTAATTTTGGACTGAATTCTGCAGGAAAGATGCACATTCCTATAGAAGTTGGGGTGGTCAGTCCTTTTCAAATAAATTATTGAGATATGTTCCAGTATAGCAAAGGAAGCCCAGGTTTGGATTGTCTGCTTGGTGGAAAACTTTGTTAAGCTAGAAGCTGATTTTTAAAAATTACATTACTTTGAATTATATAAATTCAATCTTTGCTTTGAAGTGAGAAGAGTGACACTTACTACTGCATGCTGTTTAATGATGAAGTCCATACCTATGAACAAGTTATTTATACTCTTCAGAAGGCTGTCAACTGCACGCAGAAGGAAGCTATTGGTTTTGCAACAACAGTAGATAGAGATGTAAGTAAATTAATTGCTAGAACTTTTAATTATACTTACCTTAATGTTTATTTTATATGACTACACTTACTTTAGTTTGTTTTCCCGAAGAGTGTGGTTAACGTGATTGAGCCCTGTGTGTCAGGCCACCCTAAAATGTCTTGACTCATTGGCCAGTCCAAACCAGACCTAATATTGAATATATGTTTCAGTGTAGCTGTGTTCCAGTAAGTCTTGTGAGTGTAGATAGCAGGGTGTCTCTCACTCCTCTGTCAGGGAAAGGCAGCAGCTCATACCGTACTGTACACCAGGGATCTGACCTTGAAAGAGCCCCTGTATATGCTCCAAACATGGGAAACGCTTCTCAGAGTCACACTAGTCAACTGTGAGGGACACAATCCATAATTGACTGCTTTTGTTCTGGTACTCATGGAACTATTTGTGATTTTTTTTAAATTTAATTTTCTTTTTCATAATTGTCAGATGATAATGGCAGGAAGAGGTAAAGCATTTCATACAGCATTTAGAATGAACAATGAGTTCACAATCACTACGTGCTGAATTTATTTTTAACTAATATGTCAATCTCAGAGGCACTCTGTCAGCTGTGCTGGTATTGTGGCTTGTGTGCGTTTTTTAAAGAAAGGGACACTTTCTAGCGACAACTGCATCTTGTTATTTGTGCGGTGAGCCTGTAAGCAGTTGCTATGAGAATGAGTGTCCTTTTGTGTTGTTTTGTTGGTTTGTGCCTTTTTTGGGGCGGTGGTGTGGGGAGGAAGTCTCTTCCAAAATGACAATGAGAGTGTCATTTGGGGTTGTTAAAGTACTTCAAGAAGGTCGGTGGAAAAGGAAGTATAACCACTTTATATTACTTAACATGGAACTAGATTTTGGTTTTGTATTATCACTACTCTGCGTTTGTGATCTCAGTAACCGAGATTCCCATCTGATCCCTGAATATGTGCCGACTTGAGCACATGCTGTGTATTGTAGAATGCACTTTGGAGATTTTTCCCTGCTATTGATTCCTGTCCTACTTCTAAATACATACATGAATGCATATATACATATGCACATGTGTATGTATATAAAAGAAATGAGAATGTTGTGCTTGTAACAATGATTTGGCATCAGACCAAATCTAAAATCTCAGTAAGCTATTCTGTCTATAATACAGTATAAATTGAATCAGCTATCTATTTTAATGTATATATTGACAGGATAGAAAGACTGGCAACCTTCCAGTTTGGAAAAAAATCAAGTTCTTTAGTTGTATGTTTAAAAGACCAATTAGCTTCACTATCTGCTTTTTAAAAGACATTGGAATGTCTGAAATATCTTTAAATTCTACCAGAACTAATGATCGATGCATTAGTACTAAAGATAAGTTTTCAGTATTTTCAATAAAAGAAGTGTGATGGTTGTGTCTTAAAAACAGTATTATACACAGAAAATTTAGTAAAACAGGTAACTGCATATATGATACAGTTTTATTTTTTTTTAAAAGTACAGTTAAAAAGTGTGTTTTGGAAATCCAAGTATGTAATGTGTACAGTACTTTAAAAATGAAAATAGCATGAAAGAAAGAGTGGTTAACGTGCATCTGAAACTTCTACTGTATCTGTTATACTAATGTAAAACACAACATTTGAACTTCTTGTTTAGAAGCTGGTGGTAATGTTACTTCTTTACGAATTTAAAGGGACGTAGGTCTGTTCGATATGGAGACTTTCAGTACTGTGATCAAGCAAAATCAGTAATAGTGGTAAGTAATAGTGGTAAGTAGTATTATCTACTTACTTGCCTCATCTTAAGCAAAAAGAGGCTTTGCTATACCGTTTTGTGATATTGTTACCGTGATGACTCTTTATATTTTAATAATACAAAGTTTTGGGGATACTATTTACAAGATGCACAGCAGAGGTATCAAAATACAGGTTTATGCTCCACTTTTCTTTTTGTTTTTTCTACTATGATCTAACTTGAACTGAAAATCATTTCCTAAAAAGAAGTTCCTAGACAGCTTTTCCCTTCAGAAAACATAGTTTAATCAGGAACTGCAAGTATAATCTTTTAGAATTGCATGTCAGTTCAGATCAGTAAAATTAAACTATTTTAGTTTTTCTCCTGTAGTATGAAGTTGTTCGCATCTTTCACAGCCACAACTATGGAAATTGTTACTGATTGAATCCAAGTGTGAAACTACAAATACACTTTCATTTCCTCTGTGTGTGTATTTATATGTGTGTATATATTCATAAAATATATATTACAAGGTTCTTCCATGTAAGAACGCGAGAATAATATTTTCAATTTAGTTTTTCTTTACACTGCTGCAGTGCAGTACTTAATCACATGTAATAAATAGTTCGTGTATAATGCTGCTACCACTGAAAAACAAATACTGCAACTAGAGTTACTGGCCTTAAACTATCTAAAGTATTTTGAAAATGTTAACTTATCTTTAAAGATAAAGTTGTGCAATATTTTTGACTTGCCACCTATGCAGCCAGAAGAACAAATGGCTTTTATGTGTAATGTCTGACTATTAAGGTTTCTAATACAGAGATAGGGGTAAATACTTTCTTTCTTGTTTTAACTCTCTGTGTTTAATTTGTGTTTTTGAAAATAGTCCGTGGACAGTTTCTTTCCTTGGTGGGCTGCTGTGTGGCTTGCAGGTCACGTTGTGAGGAACAAATATGCATGGCTGTCCTAGGTTGTGCGTGGGACTGCTTATCAGTAAAATGCAGCAGATCAGTGTGTACATTGATAAGAGGCCAAGAGTGGAAAATGGATTGACCTATATATGTTGATGTTGCATAATAAGGTCCTTCAAATATTAATAGGGTAAACAAAATTCAGACTTTTTTGGTTTTATTTCTTGCCTATGTAGATGTTATTAATTAGAATATGTATTAATATTATAAATTATTGAAATTAATCATAGGAATGCTGTGTTTCTGTACAGAAATATATGCTAGTCCTCACTTAAATATGCATTACCTCCTTTTTCCTTTTCTTTTTAAGAGAAATACCAGTCGTCAGACAAAACCATTGAAAGTACAAGTTATGCATTCATCTATTGTTGCCCATCAGAGCTTTGGTCTGAAGCTCCTAACATGGCTTGGCAGTGTTATTGGATATTCAGGTGGGCAAACTTGAACTTTTTTGAGATAAGTTAGAGAGTATTTGTGAGGCAAGCTGAGTTCTTGAAGCAATGTTGTCTGCTTATTTCAGATATGTAATATATAAGGCAAAGCTGTTAATAACTTGTCAGACTTCATTCTGTTTTCTCTTCTTGAAGTGCTGTTCTGAGTTCTAACTTCCATATGAAAGTGCTACCAGTCTTACTTAGTCTTCTCGAATACTGTTCTCTGTTCAGTTGCTATTGAGGGGAAGCTGAGAATTGCTGTCAAATGCTCTATGCCAACAAGCTATTTTTCAGTCCCTCATTCTTTTTAAATGAATGCAGTAAGATGAAAATAACCTGTCTGATTAGATAAAACAAAATTATTCAGAAGTAATTTGATGAATCATGATGAAAGTGATTGCTTCAGATTTTTTGCTAAGTAGAACAACAGAGAAAACGCAAGGATGTGTGGAGGTTTTTGGATAAGTATAGAAGCCAACAAAGTATTAATCGGATATTTAGAAAGAGATTTCTTCAAAGGAATCAAGATTCACAGTATCATTTTTATGGGAAAGCTCTGTGTTTGTTTTGGGTTCATACCGCCTTTGTCCTGATGAGTCATAAGGTTGTGAACATGTGGAACATGAGGGGAAGTAAAAGAAAAATGTGTCAAACTGCTGATTTGTAGAAATGTAGGTATAGTCTCCAATGCACATTGTGTTCTATGCATCTGTAAATGTTAACAGGAATTACTAGCAAAGCACACTCAGCTATAACATTGCATATATGTTCTGCGTAGGTGCAAGATTTCTTCAGAGATTGTATGTTTTATTAGACTGATAGTTGAAAAACTAGGCAAGATTTCAGGCACAGGATCTCTATATCATGTTATCTTTTTTGAAAGATGAGTAGTTTATGTTTGTATAAGTTAATTTTTAAATATACGTGAATCAAACTTTTGAAAAGTTATGGTAGCAGTTTGTTGAACTATTTGCCAGTATTGCTGGCAAATAATAGGTATTAATAGAAAGGAGACATGAAGATATTTAATTTCTGAGATTAATTTTCCTTTCAGTGTAACCTGTAGGCAGGCACTGTCTTTCTCATTTTCTTTAAGCCCAATTTTGTGCCATGTCATTTGTGCCAGGTGTCAAAGTCATTGCTAAATTACAGTTGCAAAAAAGTAAACTTGAATATGTTAATAGAGATTCAAATTACAGATGGAAGCATTGAATTTATAGTTTGATTTGTGTGATTGGTGTTTCTGAAGTTCTGCAGAGTTCGCTTCATTAAATGCAGTATCCTTTGTGATTCAGAAGGGCAAAAATAATGTTTACTGGTAAGAGTTATGCATATATTTTGTCGTTGACCTACATGCTCAACTACTTGCAACGCCTTACACACCTTGAGACGCAGTCTTGCAATGTACTCTGGAGTCTGGTTTTGCGAAATTCACTTTTGAATAAGTTGCTTTCCCTTAACTTTTGAACAAACACACCCAAACATCTAGATTCTGCTCAATATTTTAAACAGCCTGTTACTGTTCATCTGTAACATGGGGTGATAAAATTGCACTGCTTAGGTGGTTACACTTAAATGTCCCTGGCCAAAGGGTTTTTGGCAGGTGGAAGGGTCTTCTGTGGTGCCACAAAGTTAGGTTGGATGATTGCTGTGACGTGAGTGTCAAGCTCTTGTCAGAGAATAAGGGGAAAAACTTTACCGTGGAACTTTGTCACAAGCTTCACTACCACATCCTTTCTAGCAAGTGTCAGTTCTTTACGAATAAGCATCTGTTTGCTGTTTGTTGAACAATGCAGTAGTTTCCATGAATTTTTTACCCTTCATAACAGTAGTT
Source organism: Cariama cristata (assembly GCF_000690535.1). NCBI lineage: Eukaryota > Metazoa > Chordata > Aves > Cariamiformes > Cariamidae > Cariama > Cariama cristata. Next base: position 13,850 of record NW_009635226.1, read on the forward strand.
GAACTCCGCAAGACAGGAAAAAAACCAAACCAAACTGCTATAGGGATTCACAGACTGTATAGAACTGCACCGTGCAGGGCAGTGAACGCAGTTAAGATGCTGAGATGGCTAAGCGGCATGCAGAAATAAGGGCTAATGCGTGTAAGTCATATAGTTGTGTTAGTGAATATGCATTACCTGCAGTGCAAAACTAGGTTGAACATTGTTAATGTGAGCCCATCTGTGTTGTGTTCTGTTGCAGATGCAGGCTTGTCTGCAAGGATGTAATAATTTATATGTTCACATAATAACAATTATTACTGTGTTCTGTCAGGAAAAAAAAGGTAGAGAAGCTTTAAAATAATAGCAGCTAGTAAGGGTAAACAAAAAAACTTGTATACGAGTTGTTTCATGTATGAATTATATTTTCCTTTTGATAGGGCTCTAAACAGGAAAGACATAACCTAGAAAATTAGCTTGCTGTATAATTATTTCTTATATTAGTAAGCCAGCAGCACTTTTAAGAAAGCACATTTTTATTTGATAACTTTGAAATAAATCATAGTGTTTGGCAATTTTTACAAGGTTCCTAATGTTCCATAAGGTTAGTATGAAACTTGCAAGGTATAAAATATGTGTTTCTATCAGCAAAATATAAGCAGTGTTCCTCAGTTGTCAAGGAAAAGAGGGCCCTATGGGTTCTACTGTCTTATGAAAATTCCAGTATGTCAAAATAATGTACAAGTTTCTGTTTAAGCTATAAGTAACTTAGATAATTTTTCTTCATTAAGATGGCCTTCGTCGAATATTGTGTCAGGTTGGTTTACAGGAGGGGCCAGATGGTGAAAATTCTTCTCTTGTGGATAAGCTGATGCTGTATGATTCTAAACTGTGGAAAGGTGAGTTTTCTCAGACTTACGGAAAATGCTAAAGAATGCTATGCCTAAAAGTTTCTCCCTTTCCTCTGTCTGCTAATGTTTCATCATTTTTACTGTGGCGTATGATAGATAGAATTGCTTGATTTGTTATAATCTATCCCTTCATGATGCATTCCAAATATATTGAAGACAAGAACATAAGGAGACCATTTGGAGATGGGGTTGGTTTTAAATTTGATTTTTCAAAGTAGTCTGAAATTAAGGCTGACTTAAATACACAAATGACAGTGATAGGGGAAATTAAGTAAACGATAGAGTGATTTGGGCTTTGTGTGCTTTATAAGCTCTCAGCATCTATATCACATCTACCAAAATGCCTCTTTTTAAGGAATGGGGCAGAGGTTTTGTGCTTTGACTTGTGTTGTGTTCATGAGATATTCTTAAGTGTTCTGAGAACATTCAGTGAAAAGTGCTGTTCTGTTATTTTAGACCCCTGAAAATTTTAAAAGCCTGATTGATGTAATAGGATTGGCTGGAAAATTGTATTTTTGAGGAAGTGGAGGTAGTTAATTTATTTTCCTTGTGGCTTCTGTGTCTGATTTGATATTCTGAAAGGGCATGTAAGGCCCAGTGTAAGAAAGAGAAGGCAGAGAATGAGGCAGTATGTATCTCTTTTCCTTATTTAAACATGAATATAGTATTTTGAAGCTTGCTACCCTCCCCCCACTATCTGTTGTTCTTCAGTTCTGCGATATAGATATCCTGGAGAGTAGTAACATCTCTTTGTGGTCTCTCTTGGGAGCTTTTTGGAGCAGCAGTAAAAGTAGTAAGGTGGAAAGTGGATGTAGTATGGAGAAAATTATCATTTTAAGTTTTATCTACTACCTTTATGTTGTGTGAATGAATTCTGCGCACTCGGATTATTATTTTTTTTTTAACCACAAATTTTGTGATCTGAAAGGTACTGCTTTTTTGGATCATTACAACATTTCTAATACCAGTTTTGTTAGGATAATGTTTTTCATGTAAGCAGGGAGTAACTTTTGCATTTCTATTTCAACATGAATATTTCTCTGCTTTTTCATGTATTCCATAGTTACTCTGCATTAAGGAAATAGTGTAATGGCTTTTGACTTAAAAGTGACTTACAGAAAAAAATAGTACATATGTGCATGTATTTCCAAGCTACATACAGTCAATTCTCATTTGTATTGATAATATTTTCTGGGATGGTGCTCAGACAGACTAGAAATTCAGAGATAGCCAAGCTGATTATTTTGCAGAGTTGTCACAACTAGCAAAATTTATTGTAGTTTCCAGGACTTCTTATAATAGTGTGGTCCTTTTTTCCCTGGCCTATCCAAATCCTCTGTTTGTCCTGAGGAGGAATAGAGTTCCATTCTTGTTTGCCTGGCTTGCCTTATATTTGAAGGTTTTTGTTCCCATTCAAGAGCTCAGTGTTATTTTATGCAGGAGTAATAAGTAATGCTACTTGAAGAATTTTGTTTTATTTCTTTTTTGTCCTTTGCTACCGCTTGACAGACTTAATCAAAGCAGCTTCTGCTCTGAAATGCACACTTACCTCATTCTGTAAAAGTTTTACTTTTCTAAATGTTTCCATAATATGTTGGTAGAAAATAGTGACATGCAATATTTTATTCATTTTCCTTGACAGGAGCTAGAAATGTGTATCACCAGTTATTCATGAGCAGTCTACTTATGGATTTGAAATACAAGAAACTTTTTGCTATCCGCTTTGCAAGAGTAAGTATCTTTCTTACAAAGAGCCATTAAATGCTTAAACTGTCTAGCGAAGAGAGTTTAGTTAGCATACAGTGCTTCAAATGAACTGTTATCCAGAATTTTTTTCCTTTTTTTGGAAGTGAAAAATTGAAATAAAATGCTGACTACCTTATTTCTGTCTTCAAAATATTAGTTATAAAGGCATCTCGTCTCCTGAGAAAAAAATGGGCTTTCCAGGCTCCCCAGAACTAAAGCAGTTCAGATGTTTTTGTCTTCACCGTCAACTATGCAGGCTGTCACTTCTTAAGAGCTAATCGCTTCTCATTGTTGAGTAAGCTGTTACAGCACTACTCAGAAATAGTGCTGAACTTCAGTTATGCTGATTATTCTTTCTGCAGTAACTAGTATTTGAAATGCTTTAAATCAGCACTGCAAAATTCTGCTCACTCTGCTGAAGACAAGTAACTTTTTTGAGTAGAAAATAAAATATTAGCCTTTATTGTGAAAATGAGAGTGAGTAAATCTCATGTGTGAGCAGATTAAGTTGTCATGTTCTTTGTACAAAATACCTATATAATAATCCATAAGAGCTACTTTTCTCTTTATCATGGCATTAAAGTTTCCCAGAGCAGACATTTAAATTAAAAAATCAGGTCAGTGTGGATTAGAGGTGAATTTCCCCTTGTTGTTTAGAATTACCGGCAGTTGCAGAGAGATTATATGGAGGATGATCACGAACGGGCAGTATCGGTGGCTGCTCTGTCTGTCCAACTCTTCACTGTACCTACTCTGGTGAGTAGTACCTGTCTTTCTTTTAAAAACTGATAGTTGGCACTCCTTGCCTTTTTTTGCCTCCTTCTTAATAGAACTATGAGCGATTGCAGAGTGATTTTATGAAAGATGACCACGACAGAGAGTTCTCAATTGCTGACCTCTCGATACAGATATTCACAGTGCCTTCTCTTGTAAGTACTAAAAGACCAAAAAAGGAAATCTTTATTTGTTAAAAGCCACTCAAGGTTCATGAATGAAGACTGCAGATTTCTTTAACGTTACTGTGGAAATGCAGGGCACTGCTGCGGCACAGCAGTCAGACTGTTTACATACATTGCAATGGGTTTAGAAGTTAAAGAGTTCAGCATTGCAAAGTTTGAGTCTGACTTCCCAGAGCAGGCTGCGTACTTTTGATTTTTCTTTTTACATTTTTCTTTTACTTTTTTTAGAAAGGTACTTAAATGTTGATTTAGAGACAAACATGTAACATTTAAATTCCTCATCATAATGAGCCACAGTTACCGTTTGTAGAAATCTACGTTATGGTTTGCATATCACAGTTTCAGAGCATACCATTCTAGTGCAGTTTTATAAGTCATCCAAGTTATGTTAATTTTCCAGTCAGCACAAGTGCAAGCAGGAATTGTCTCATGGTATTCCCTACTTCCTTTAGTACTTCCAGACTCGGATGATGCCTTCTTTCAGGTTTCCAGTTAATTTTTGTTACAGTGCTTCATGCACTGTTACTTCTCCCAGCTCACAACTCCTGCTGGTCTTTCACCAGCTTATGCTTGTTTGGGAAACATCTTTTTTTGCTCCAGTCTCCAAATAAGTCTGTGTTTGCTTGTGTAACAAACTTAGACTAGTTAAACTTTGGGGCTGTACTGGAAATAAAAGTCTGATTTTCATAGCCAGAATTGTTTTTTAAAAATGAATGCTTCTGAATCCTTCCGAATTGAATCAGCTTAATTGAGCTCTAAAATTCAGTAGTAGCATGGCAGTTATGATACTGAGCAAAGTTGTTTTTCAGTTTCCTAGGGGTAGATATTATTCATGGGAATTTGACAGGACCTCAGGATTTTGTTTCCATGGTTCAGTGCAATATTGTGTTACTGCTTTTAATTTTGATGCTGTCAGTAAGAGTGTTACCAATATTCAGACGTAACAGTTAGACTTAACAAGTAGTATTATTCAAATGGTTATGGTATTGTTCTTTCCTTTGGCAGGTGGGCTGGTGGAATATGCGTGTTAATACTTTTTTATTTTTTAAAAGGAATTTGATACATTTCCTTGGAGGAGAATAATTGCAGTGTCCCTTCTACATGTTTTCTATTTCAAAAGCATGTGGAAAAAAAAGTAAAGCAAATTGGTTTTGACTATTTTGTAGAAGGATGGAATAGACTGATGATGTGAAAGTAATTATGATAAGCTCCTACCATATGAATTATTTTTTATATATTTAGAGCCATTCATTCTTAACTGAGTGAATAAGTTGAAGAATGTAAAACCACCCCACTGCTCCCCAGTAACATTTTCAAACTGATCTTGGTAATTTAAGAGTTTGAGCTCTCAAGTAACTGAGGTTTTTTGGTTTGAGGGAGGATGAGTGGTTGTGTTGGTGGTGATTTTTTGGGAGAAAATGTTAACCATTAAATTCTTTATTCACACCCCCGTAGCATTTTACAAACTGTATTTTGGAGTATCATTAGCAACTGTAGAACCCAGAAAGTCTAGTCAACAACCACAGTGTCATTGAGGTAGATCAGAGTGGCCAATCTTCTTGAATCTACCAGCCACATAATAAAGTCCTCATGAGATCTGAGAACTGTAGCACTCATCCCATTTACCTTGAGTGGGGTAACCAACAGAATGGGGGAGTTCTGGAAGAGCTCACAAGTAGGAGATGGCAGTAACTTCTTAGCACCCCCTACTCTCTTGTAGGGTTGGGTTAGGTTAGGTTGGGTGTGGAAGGTGATCTTCACCAGAATTTGCAATGCCTGTTGATTTGTTTCCTACAACACATGGATATATGCAGTAGCCCTTGAGGGGAATCCTGAGTCATTTCACATAATTTCCGTGTGGAAATTGCACTGTACATTTCTTTAGCAGTTCAGAAGACACTCTGTTCACCACAGTGCTTGACAGTTTATAAACAGAAAACAGAAGAGCTGTCACTCCCTTAAAGGGCTCATACTGAAATTATATGAGAGGAGACAAAACATACTTAAAGGGAGGTACAAGTTAATTATAAGACACAAAATAACATATGTCTTGTGTCGTAATTATACAGGTTAGCAGGAACCTAACCATAGTCAAACTTCTGTACAGAAGGGATCTGAAGAAAGAGATCTGGATTATGATAATTTCTGACTAGATTACTTTTTTTCTTCTGTGAATGTTTGGAAGATTGGCTTTCCATATGTTCTTCTGTTTTACTTACCAATTTAACTATTTTGGATAAAAATTCATGTATTTTATGAACTTCATGGTGCAGTGTGAAACTCTTGTTAGCTGTGTCTGTTAATTACAGCAAATTTCAATGTACTTTGGCATAGGCTCGAATGCTAATAACAGAAGAAAATCTTATGACCACTATCATCAAAACTTTCATGGACCACTTAAGACACCGTGACATCCAAGGCAGGTTTCAGTTTGAACGTTACACTGCTCTGCAGGCTTTCAAATTCAGACGTGTTCAGAGCCTTATTTTGGATCTCAAGTAAGTATATTAACTATATGCTGATTTGATCAATTGATGAGGGGAAAAAAAAAAAAAATTTAACACTTGCATCTTTCTAATGTACCCAGGTATGTGTTGATAAGTAAACCAACTGAGTGGTCAGATGACTTGAGGCACAAGTTCCTAGAGGGTTTTGATGCCTTCTTAGAATTACTCAAATGTATGCAGGTATGTAAATCTGTGAATTACAAAATTTTGCAAAATTAAAGCAGGAAATTAGCTATCATGATATAAAAATGGAAGAAATTTAATGTACTCTCCATTTTATAACTTCAGTGTGGTATAACTTTTGGAGTCATGTTTTCCTGAAACATAACATCTCACCTAACTTTTTAAAATTTAGTTTGTTGTAGAGTGCAATAAAAAGAAGAGGAGTTCAAAAAGAAAAGTGTCGTTTTGGGCATATTTCGCAGTTGTAGAGGCAGACAGGACAATTAATTGTGTGAGCACAATCTGGTCAGTCTTAACCAACTTTCCCTCATAGCGAGAGCTCCACTTACTATTTAAGTGTCAGTGGAGTTGCTCCTTGTATTGAGGAATATATAGTTCCTGACATACAAGTAGCAAGTAGACCTCCTCACTGTGGTTTGTTTTTTTTTTTTTCCCCCCAGCCTTTTCATGTGCTGTTACCTTAAGAGGAATATTTTTAAAAGCAGTGCAGCTTTTACAAGGGCAAATTGACTGTATGATCAGTGAGGTGTAAGTCAGAATCACTCCCATTTTTCAGTACTTCAGTAGCATGCCTTTCTCAGTACTTAGCTTTTGTTAGTCTGTTTCAGATGGTTCCAAGCTTCTTTTTTCCTGTTGTAGCAACAATGTATTTATAAGGACAGGTAACCACTGTCTCATGCTTCTGCTAATGTTGTTAACATATTTGAGTGATACATTGTTGAAATGCATAATTCTTTTTGTTCTAGGGTATGGATCCAATAACTCGTCAAGTAGGACAACACATAGAAATGGAACCAGAATGGGAAGCAGCATTTACATTGCAGATGAAATTAACACTTGTTATTTCAATGATGCAGGACTGGTGTGCATTAGATGTAAGTTCCTTCTGAATTGTTTTTCCATGTGAATAGGTGAAGGGGAAAAAAACCAGAACATGTGTAACAATTGAGCTAAGCACATAACTGCACTGTAAGCCAAGATCATCTTCCCTAAGCAAATGCAGATCTTTCCTGTATTTAAACACATCTTTTATGGCTTGAACTGACCAATTCATAAGGATGTGGTTAAACTGTTTAAAAATATTGCGGAGAGAGTTCTGTCACACATCTGAAAGTTGTGATCATCACAACGTTATCAGGTTATAATTTTCAGAGAAGAGGGAATAGACGAGTAGGCCCTGGATCTACCAGATGCTGCCTGATTAGAAATCAGGTTTCTATTCCTTAAGTGTTTCAAGTTTTAGGAGTATAGAACTTCAGCGTGGTAAAATGTGGCTGTGGTACCAAGTGATCCTAGAATATTTGGACATTCAAGCTGGCTTTAATTTGTCACTGTTAGTTAACGTGGAGGTTTTACTAGCTTAGCATGATCATTGCTCAGAAAGTTCTCATATCAGTTTAAGAAAAAATACTAGTGGGTGTTTGTCTAATCAGTCATAGGGGTGTGAGTTTTGCAATCTGTGCCCCCTTTAATGCAGCTCCTTTCGTTGGATTCCTTATCGTAATTTTATAGGACTGTTAATAGAGGTAAAAACCCCAAACCTGTCAGACTTTTTTGTTGACTGTGTTATTTTGCGGAGCTATGGTTTTTTTGTAATCGCTGTAAACTGTGTTCTTTCTTTTAGGAAAAAGTATTAATTGAAGCTTACAAGAAATGCCTAACTGTGTTGATGCAGTGTCATAGTGGTTTTACTGATGGAGAACAGCCTATTGTTCTCAGTATGTGTGGACATTCAGTTGAGACCATCAGATACTGTGTTTCTCAGGAAAAAGTTAGCATTCATCTCCCAGTTTCTCGTTTACTTGCAGGTATGAACTAGTTTAAAAATATTTCAGGAAATTGAAAACGTTGTATAAATGCGATTTGTATTTGTGTGTACATAAGGAACCACACGATGGTTGTTTAAAGCCTGAATAGGATGCATTTTGGCCATTTTTGAGCTGTCTGATAGCCTCTAGGCAAAATGTTCCCAAGCATTGGAGAAGTTGTTACTGTTTCAGGCCTGTAGGAGATTATCTCATGCCTCTGGACTTGTCAGTGGGGTGTGTTGTAGGCAGTTACTGCTGCTTTTGCCACTTGAGTGAGCAAAAGCCACTTTTTTGCCACTTGAAAAGCAACCAAATATGGACTGTAGTTGACTGTTTTGAAATATGTTTAGCTGTCAGATTGAATAGACTAATCAACATTCTGTTAGAGAACAGATTTATCAAACAGATGTGTCACTAGAAAATTAAGCTATGTCTTTCTGTTTATACTGTGTCTATCTTGTTCAACAGTTGTGTTGAAAAAAGGTTGATGAATTTTAGTTTACAGAATGAGAAAGTCATATGATAAAAATAAATTCACAGGTAATGAAGTGAAAAAAAGGTAATTCTTAGATATGCAGCTCAGCATCAAGTGACTTTGAATGTTGGAATCTTTAAGCAAAACCTTTAGAGCTTTAAAATAAAGCCAACCAGAAAACCCTTATGTATTTTATAGGGGCCTTATTATAGTTCTTGAGGTATTTTATAAACCTGTAAGGACTAATAGAAAGGATGAGTTATCTATTGTTAATAATTTGTCCTAATAGACCAAGGACTCCTGGCTGTTGCTGAGAGGAAATGACAGAGTCAAAAGAAAGGCAAAAATCTCACTTGTACTGCAAATTTTGTACAGATACAATGGGAAAACTTTAATTCTCCTAAAATGTATGCTTTGAATACGTCTCATTGGAAAATGGCTGGCTAACTCCAGGGTAATAAATATGCAGACTTACTTGTAGCTGTGTCCAGAACATGGTCCGACAGTAAATTAGATGACCTTTTTTGTCATATTTGAATTGTATAAAGTATTGTGTGTAATATTATGTATGTATTTGTTTCATGTATTTATGTAGGCTTGCATGTTTTGCTGAGTAAAACTGAAGTGGCATATAAGTTTCCAGAGCTGCTACCCCTGGTATGTAATTACATGTAGCATATCCATTAAATATAATTAATGCTGAATGTGAAATTGGTCGTGTAAGTGTAAGATATTATTAAATAAAACAAAGGACCTTTTTGCTATGAATTCTGTTCAGAGAGACTATCTTTATTAGATAAAATTGCTTCTTAAAAGGTTAGTATCTAGATATTAGTGACTGAAGCGTAAGCAATCAGTATTGCTCTCTTAAGTAACTTAAGGCTCAGGTTTAAGGTTTGTATTTTGTTCCTCATGCATTACCTTCTTTTTGTAGTAGAAACTGTTTTTAGAAACTCCTGGCAGGATCTGATTCCTTCTCCTTAGCCTAGGTTCTAGTTTTCTTCCTCAGGTGTTTCTTGCTTCCTGCATGTTCTTACTGATACGCTGTTTCTTTAAGGGGAAGTTAAAAAGAATAAGATAAATTGAAAGAGGAGAAAACATAAGTTGGGGAAGAAATCTCAGTGTCTTTTGAAAGAAGTACTTAACCTTTGAATGAAAGAAAGTGAATGACAATGTTATTAAATTGATCGTGTTGATGTTTTAAAATACAAAACCTACTGTTTTAAGAATAAAATAAAGTGCTTGTGGAGTACTTCTGTGAAGCAAAGACAGAATGTAAGGTGGTTAACAATGATTGGAATGATTGTGAATAGGCTCATCAAACTTCTGTAATATGTGTGTTGGATTTGCTTCTCTTCTGTATTGCCAAAATATTTTAATGATCACAAATACCATCCTCCTTCATTTCGGTTGTATTTTTTTATTTTCTCTGTATATATCAAAATATTGCATTTTCTTAATGCAGAGTGAACTTAGCCCACCTATGTTAATAGAACATCCTCTACGATGCCTAGTCCTGTGTGCCCAAGTACATGCAGGGATGTGGAGAAGAAATGGGTTCTCTCTTGTTAATCAGGTAAGTACATAGTAGCTGTACAATCACTGTTTTCTGATAACTCCCCCAAGATCATTTTTGACCTCAAAACCTCCCCTTTCTGTATTCATTTTAAATTTCATTTACATAAATCCTATGGAAGGCAATACGAGGTAGGTATTTATATCAGCACTCACATAATTTGAATATTTGTGCTTTTAAATTGGTCTTTGATTTCTTAGTCAGAAGTTGCTTTTTTGTTTCAGGATTGCTACAGCACTCAGTGAACTTAGTGCTCTGTGCATAAAGAAGTTTTAGTATAATGCAGTTAACGACTCCTAGCCTTTTTACAGTATACTGTTCAGCAACAGCATGAAGTGCAGAATTAGATCTGTGCATCTTTGGTAATGCATTCATTACATTCACATAAAAGCGTCTCAAATATAAAAATATACACCATTAAGATGTTATTACTATTTATGTTGATAAAGTAATTGAAATCTGAAGACCACGCAGAAGCTTTAGAACCAGCATAGAACTGAATGTTTCTTGGCTTTTCTCTCTTGTACTTCTTTCATACTTCTGGAGACTAGCTCCATCCATCTCTAAACTTATGTTCTCTGTTTGTACAAATTAGATCTCAGGTGTTTCAAGCATAACAACTATAAAATGGGCACTGTAGTGTCAGTGCCACCCACCAGGGTGACTGTCTGAAGTGATTTTCTCAGCCAGACATAGATTACAACAGAAATAGGGTTTAGTTCTGTGAGATGTTAACTTGATTTATTTACAAGAAACTTCTTTCTCTCCCATAAGCCCTCATCTTCACTAGATAATTGCGATGCATGTGTACTAGGAGGCTGAATTAAGCTGCTCAAACGTACCGTATTCTGACACTTCTTGCTCTTAACCTAAAGGACCTTTATACAGTGATGTCCTTTATTGTCATTATTAAAGCGAAAGGAACTCTAGTTATGTACAATTATAGCAGCACCCATATTACTGTAGACACTCATCAAATATGAAATTTCAGCATAGCTTTTGATTGAGCAATAATTCTCTGTGTTAGTTTCCCCTGGTTGTCAGCATCTTGAAGTTAAGCACCAGGTTTAGTTTAGGTAATACAACTCGCACAGCCTGGAAGTCCTTTCTCTTTCCTTTAGCTACGGAGAGCTTAAGTTCAGCTCCTTTGGATATTTTCTCAGAAGATAGGAATGGGCATCACTGTATGTGGATTGTTAGTGTAGGGAAGAGAGGGAAGGCATGCCTAGCTCTTTTCCATGTAATGCTGGTGAGAAATGATGTGTCTCTAGAGGAAAGTTTAGCACGCTGAAGGTTGTTCTCAGTCCCAGGTAGAAACTTTACAGCCCTCTTTATTTTTCCTTAATTGTGGTAGAATCAACCCTTCCCCAGTTTCAGTGCCATGCAGTGATTGCAGTGTTGCTGCTGCTTGATGTGGTACTGTTGAGTTCCCTCCCAGGATGGTTTGGGTTAAGTATGTTTCTATCACAATATCAACATTTTGCTGAAACTGGCAATTCCTGAAAGATTGTATCTCAAATAATTAAAGAGCAATTAATGGAGCAAAGAAAGAACATTTCTCCAACTGCAAGGGCTTTCTTGCCTGTGAATTTCAAACAGTTGATTGCTAAACAAGTAGATATATTAAAACATAACCCAAAGAGGTCCACAAGATTTTTCCTTCTAAGTGTATGCAATCTAGACATTAGATCAATAAAACCCAGCCAGCAGCTATGCTTGCTTTGTGCTATATAAAAATGCTTTTTGCATACAAATATATTTGTATCATTTTTTTGAGATCACAGGTTCATTTTTTTTGTTTACTAATACTGTGTAACAAAGTTTATTTTTCCAGAATGAAAATAAGTTCAGATTAAATATGATGTTTTTTAATTATTATGGTTTGATTTTTTGTTTCAGATTTATTACTATCATAATGTGAAATGCAGGAGAGAGATGTTTGACAAGGACATAGTAATGCTTCAGGTAACCACATGTACCAGTTTGCATTTTTGATCAAGCATTTTCAGGATATGCGTATGTTTGGTTTTTAGCTCCATCAAAACCTTTTAATGACAAAGAAAAAAGTAAATTTTTGTGGAAGGACTTAATTTTTTTATTGTGTCTGTGTCTTTATGGGACAATTTGTAAAGGAAATACTGTTGTTGTAAACCTTGTTACTTAAATATACTGTGGAAAGCACAGAATTTTCTGTGTGACGCGTATGTAATGCTACATTTTCAAGAACGTAATATTCTAACTAATGGGTTGTGCTGTACTGGCAATTGTGCGAGTCTGCAGGTCTTCAGTAATGTACTCAATATATGTGTTGCCTCTTCTCCCTCCGTTCAAAGTTGGCATCTGAAATACTGGACAGAAAGTGGACCCCAATATAGTAGTGTTTGATTTTTATTTTTTTTTTCCTTCAGAAGAGATTTTACAAATCTGGCAATCTACTTGCTTCTGACACAGAGAGATCTGATGCATTACTTCTACATGGAGAGTGATGAAAGCTAAAATTTGCAGCTTGGGGTGCATAGTTCACCTAGACAACAAAATCTTTTCTCAGATCTGACCCAGAGTTAGCAATTCCCAATGTGATGCATATGTCCTGATTTACCTCTGCTTTCAGACTTACTTCTCTGAGGCTTGACCTGCCCCTAATTTTTAATGATCATCTGCAGCTGCCCATTTGGGTAGATATCCTTCAATTTTGTTGGAAATTATTCTGTCTTAAAAGATAGTCCTGTTAGCAATAGTAAACTAACAACAAATATTTGTAATTGGCTAACTTAGATACGTTGTTTAATAAACAGAAAAAACTTTGGCCAGTAGTGTTCAGAAATGGAAGTAAATGTTTGTGGCTGCACTGAAACATTACTATTCTTCTTTCCTTTGTTTTGAAGATTGAAATTTGTTTTTAAGATCTTTGTGTGCTATATACTAAGTGATATTATGCCTTCTAAAAGTTGAACCAGCAGGAACAGGATTGTAGAAACCAACCCAACCAACCAAAACTCTTTTATTGAATTTTATTTACAGTATTTGAGATAGAAGGAATAACCCTGAATATTTTACACTTAAAAGGGCATCAGAAATTATTGATAAAGCATAGGATCCTGCTTGTCAAATGTGCTGTCACTTGAGTTATTGGAGTCCTAAGAGAGTGAACTTAAGTAATTAAATCTTCATGCCCGGGATAGAGAGGAGTGAATTTCATAAAGAATATACTGTGAACGTTGTCTATCATTATATAAACCATGCTATAGTAACACCTAATCTGTTTTCTGTTTATAATAATTTTTTTCTTTAATAGACAGGTGTGTCTATGATGGATCCAAATCACTTCTTGATGATAATGCTGAGTCGCTTTGAACTTTATCAGATATTTAGTACTCCAGACTATGGCAAAAGATTTAGCACAGAAAATACTAACAAGGTATTTTATGTACTACTTAAATAGAAAATCTTCATTTTTGTTTTGCAAATGTTCAGATGCTGTTGTACTGAGACTGCAATTTCTTGATGAAAAAAATGAAAACCTATCATATTTTAATTTCATTTGACCAGTTTGAAATATGCATAAATATTTTTACCTGTCAAACTGGTAAATGTCAGAAACTGATGTGTAATTTTTTCATTATTCAAGAAGTTGTGATTGCATTTCAGCATAGCTTAATTTGGGAGTGCTAAGGGTGAAAACGGGCAGTGTTTTGAAGCACTGAAAAAATATTTTCAACATATGGAATAATTCTTTTACCCTTAATTGAAAAATGTAAATTCTTGTTGTTTATTTTAATTCAGGATGTTGTTCAACAGAATAACACTCTTATAGAAGAGATGCTATACCTCATTATAATGATTGTTGGTAAGTTCAGAATACATTTAATTAATTTTTAAAATTTAGTCTCTTTAATGGTCTGGCATGAGCATTCTTCATTGTCATCTCAAGTTCAGTTCTATTTTGAGCTTCCTGTAGTTCTGACTTCTTTCCAAGGAGAAAAGCCTTGAAACTAGCTTAATTAATGTAATGAATTTTTGAACACTGGTGGGTGAACACCAAGATTTCACAGAAGAGACTTATTTTCCAGTCTTTAAGTTGCAAAAGAAGAGAAGTAAATGTTGAAAATCCTAAAAAAAACCCAAAACAAAACAAAAGAAAAGCCACAAAAAAAAAAAAGGTATTTTATTTTTACAGGTGAAAGATTCAGTCCTGGAATAGGACAGGTAAATGCAACAGATGAAATCAAACGAGAGATCATCCATCAGCTAAGCATCAGGCCAATGGCTCACAGTGAATTGGTAAAGGCATTACCTGAAGATGTAAGTAACTTGGGGAGGGGACAGAAAGAAGCTTCCTCTTTATAGGACTGATTGCTGAAAATTTTTCTTGTGCAAATTTATGCCGCTTAATGTGGAATGGGAGCAGCATGATTATGCTAAGAGCAAGGTTAGCATGAGTACAGATTAATCATTGTCATGGAGAAGGTAGGAAAGAGCTATAGAAGAAGAAACAACATATGAAAGAAGCAGGAGCCTGAGAGCTGCTTCAGCTCTTTTCTCTTTTTAATACTGTTTCGTATCAGGCCATCTTGCCGGCAGTCTCTGCACTCTGCTTGTAAACCCTGAATAGATGTATGGAAGTGGGTTGCTGGAACTATCCAGAAATATAAGCTGTTATATTTTAAAGCTTAACAATAATTGAAAAGACATGGAATGAGACACAGTATAACTATTTGTGTAACATAAATGCTTCATTTGCATGGACAGAAGCATTTATCTGAATTCTGGTATGAGTGGTTTTATGATAGCAAAGCTTTTTTTTTTCTTAAGAATATTTTTGAAGTAATTTTTAATTTCCAAAGGCAGTCAAAATTCAAAAGTTAGTCTTTTACTATACTGGTAGTACTTTTAATGATAAATTCAGAAATATTTTTAATTGTTCTAAATAGTTTAAACTTAAACAATTTGAAAAGTCAGATTTTAGGCTAGCATTATGATTTTTTAAAAATAATTTAAAGCTGGATGAAAGAACAAACTAGGATTTAAGCTAGAGTTCTAAATTGTATTGTCAGTCTTAAATAGTCTTTCCCTGGCCTGTTAACTGCTGTGAATATGTGTTGCAGGAAGGGGATGAAAATATGAAAAAGGTAATTTGTGTACAAAGTAGCGTTACGTATTTGAACTGATTTCTCCTGCTGCATTTTGTGGTTGTTTTACCATTTTTTGGTGGCCTCTCTTTTTAGCTTTCCTATATTTATTTCCTTTTAAAGGCCTAGAAACCAGAAATGTTGACTGTATATTCCTAAGGTACACAGAATAAACCAACTTAGAGTTTTCTTCTGTTACTGTTACATCCAAGTTTATTATGACAGGGAAAAACAGTAAAAATTAAGTACTTCAAATGGCATAATTTTTTTAAAAATGCTTTTTGCGGAGATGGTATTCCTGAGTGTATTGTCATGTTACACGCTTTAACATTCTCTTGAGTGCCTGTAAAACTTTGTACTACATTTGTTTTGCATACTTATCTAATGTTCTGTGATACTTGAATGTGTTTAATCCAAGAACTACAGTGTCTTGCCTTTTCACTCAATGTAGGAGAACAGAGAGACAGGAATGGAAAGTGTGATTGAAGAAGTGGCATGTTTCAAGTATGTTTCCCTTTATTCTAATATTTCCATTTTCCATTAAAAATGGAATATCTAAATTAGTGAAAATGAGAGAATAGAAGAAAGAGGGCTGGGTCATGGTGTTTTCCCATGGCTTTACTCATGTGCGTCACTGTTAATACTGTTACTTATTTGATTTCTAGAATGCCTACTGAGCAGTGTTTTTCAGCTGTTCCAGTTAACCGTTTATGCTCAGATGTTAATAACCAATGAACATAACTGGGTTTTTTTGGTTTTGTTTTTGTGGGTTTGGTGGGGTGTGGGTTTTGTTGTTTGTTGTTTGTTTGTTTTTGTGTTGTGTTTTGTTTTTTTTTTTTGTAGGAAACCTGGATTAACAGGGAGAGGGCTGTATGAATTAAAACCAGAATGTGCCAGGAACTTCAATCTGTATTTCTATCACTTTTCAAGGGCAGAGCAATCAAAGGTAACCAGTAACTTAACTTTCTGAGTTTTTTTTTGTGTCTTTTTTGGCTTACTTTTTTCCAAAGCTTAATTCTGTGAAGAAGTATTATCAGCTGGTTAAAAGTTAACTTTTAAAAGTTAACTTACTTGAGAATGTTAACAAAATTTACCCAGGATTCTGCAGTGCTTTCTGTCCCATTGGATCCTGTGCCCTATACAGAGCTGCTGAAATCAGTTGGCCTTCAGGAGCTTGTCTGTGGGTTCTCCTAAGTCTTATTTTACTGAAGGTATTTAGACAATCTGTATTTTTGCTTACCTTTATGGAAATTACCATTTTAGCTGAGACTTGTCTTATGTTTTTGTGCTATAAAAAGAATCCAGGCTGGCTCAAAATGAAAGATTAATTGTGAAGATGCATGCCCTACTTTACGAGTGAAATATAAGACAAACTGAAAAGAAATGGAAGCATTC
Organism: Cariama cristata; assembly: GCF_000690535.1. NCBI lineage: Eukaryota > Metazoa > Chordata > Aves > Cariamiformes > Cariamidae > Cariama > Cariama cristata. The sequence continues at coordinate 30,518 of NW_009635226.1, forward strand.
TTGTTTTATTTAAGGCTGGGAAAAAGGGGGAAAAGTAGTAACAATGTCATAAAGCATGAATGCTTTTTAATTAGCTTTTTATTTGTACAGGTTTTGAGTAATATTGGCATTATTCTTATTTCAGGCGGAGGAAGCACAAAGAAAGCTGAAGAGACAGAACAGAGAAGATACAGGTATTTCTCTTTGAGAGAAGGTGGGAAAGAGGGAAGCACCTATCAACCTGTGTATTGCCCCGACACTTTGACTAACATCCTGTTCTTGAGCTAACCAGAAATTGGTTGAAAATGTAGCAATTCCCTTATGTCTCCCTGGTTATACAGGAGCCTGATCCATTGTGGAACCAGCCTACTGAACGCCTTATTCCTTTGGCTTTTCTGTTGCATGCAAGCCACGTTGAATGTCACAGCCTGTTGTCTGTAATACTGTTTATCAAGCAACTGTATACTGTCTTGGGTTAAACTGTTAAGCTGTTTGAAAGTCAGACATTTTATATGAGTGTTGCAAATTTTAGAGATGCTGAAATGTCAAGCACACAAATTTCCCTTTCAGCACTTCCACCACCAGCTCTTCCTCCTTTCTGCCCACTTTTTGCAAGTCTGGTTAATATTCTACAATCTGATGTCATGCTGTGCATTATGAGAACTATACTGCAGTGGGCAGTAGAACACAATGGCTATGCCTGGTCAGAGTCCATGCTGCAAAGGGTATGTTTCCTTATTTAAAATTATGCTTATGCTAAAGGAAAGAATATCTATTTTAGCATTTTAACATGGGTTTGTAGATTTGGGTTGTTTACTTGATATCTAACATATCCAGAATACTCTGAGTGAGAAATAAATAGTGTTTTGTGATACCCAAGACTAGGGAAACCTGTCTGTCTCCAATGCAATTTATTTTTAAAAGTGAGTGGAAAACAAAGGTAAATTTCTAATGGGATGCACATGAGAGGGAGGAATTCTGCTTGAATCAGTTGAAATATTGTTTATTGTGCTAGAGAACCAGTTTATCTGCATATCTTATATGCATATCCTGCATATTAAGTGAAGCACATTGACTTTTTCTTGATGTTCCTTTGCTTATTTTCAGTTTAGGCTAAATCACTTTAGAAAAAAAATCGTAAAAGATTTTTTTTTTACATACAGAAAATAATTTTCTAACTTGAGAATTTGTATCAGCTCTGGGAAATTCAACTGAGCTGTTTGTTTCTCACTATTTATAATGATCTTTAGAAACCTGGAGGGTTACTGTAGATTTTGTTGTCCATGGTGGTAATTTTCTGGGGTGTGCAGCGATAAGTGGTGAACTGCCATGAAAAGACTATTCATATTGGTCAGGGTTGTTGGTTTAGTGTTCAAACACAAACTTTTCAAAAATATTGATGGATTTTTAAATAACATTTTGCAGTGAAACCCCAGCTTTGAAACTGAGTATTAATTTTTTTACATTCAGTCTTATTGAGTGTGTATTACCTTTTATAGCTGAGTTTAATTTACCATAAGCAATTCTGTATAACACAAAGTTGAAAATGGAGCAATATATCAGTATGATAAATCGCAACAAAAATCGAATAATGTAGTTACATTTAGGTAATGTGAGAATGCTAGGCTTTAGAATAACTGTTTGAATAGAATAAGATTTAATTTTTGTTTTTATTTTTTTTGAAACTAAACTAAAACATGCTCAGCCATTTGAGTACCTCTATGTTGCTTTCCAAAATGTGCAGTTCATCAGGGACCTGTCACTTGCTCAGAAACTCATGGTACTTTGTGTTCACTGGTGCCATGCGGTTGGAATGCATCTTTCCCAAGTCAACCACTCTTGTCTTGGAAACAGCATGCAAAGGATGATATGAGGCATCTGGAAGAGGTGGCCCATATCTGATGAGACCCTGTTAGGTAGATGTGGTAGACTGTTACTAATTAAAACAAAATAAAAAAACTTCAAGACTCTAAGCATCTACAGAAAAAGTGGTAAAACCTGATTTGACTGTTACATTCCAGTTCTGCTACAGATTTTCCGGTGATTATCCTTTCCTTATATGGGTTTCAGCATTGATTCCAGGCATTCAGTAATGCTTTTTGTCTGCAGCATCCTGCCAATTTGTATGGGGTAGCAAAAGTGGTTGATTCAGCATGACAGAGTTCACCACCAAGATTTAAGTATTTCAGCTTTAAAATGCCATTCAGACTATTTTAGTGCCAAATAGGGTAATTTCAGTTTTTAAATTCAAGGAATTTACAGCTTTTTACTGACCTAAAGGTTAACATTATTTTAAAATGTGTTTCCAGCGTGTTAGAATAAATCTAGTTTAATAATTTTAACTTTTGTCAGTTAAATTTTGTCAGTAAAAAAGATTTAAAGTGTGCATCATGCTTCTGTCCAGAGACTTGGGATAATAACATGCAATTACTAGGGAGAAAGCTAAAAAGCACTGACTTGTCACTCACTAGACAGGACAGCAGACAGAAAGATAGAAGTGGTATAATGTGTCCTTTATCTGACAGAGTTTCAAGAATTTGTAAACAAACACTGTTACTCCTGTGTAGTGTAACTTTGGAATTATGTATATAGAAATAATTTCTTTTTATATAATTTTATTGTGTGACTTTCTTGTCTTTTAATGAATTACCTAAACTATGTAAAGATATTATATGAATTATTTAAGAAACAAGAATTTATAATTTTTATCTAGGTTTTGCATTTGCTTGGTATGGCACTACAAGAAGAAAAACAACATTTGGAGAATCTCAGTGAGGAGAATGTTGTAACATTTACCTTCACTCAGAAGTTATCAAGTATGCCTTTCTTTTCAAATGTATAGCAAATTTTAAATAACTGAAAATGCAAGTATCTCATATTTTGTTCTTCTGAAACAGTATTTACCAGAAGAGTGTATTTGTTTATCCATCAAAATTTTACCAAGTTGACTATACAAATGTGCTTTACGTATGTGTAGATTCTATGGTAGTAGAAATACTAAAGCCCTTTTCTAGAGAAGAAATCCAAAAGTTTAATAATTCCCAGTAAATCTGAATCTTAATGTCTTTAGTGTCTCAGCAAAGATTGCTGTACATGATCACATGCTACAATTGCAAAAACTGTAGTTGCGTTCTTAAGTGGTCTTTTAATCTTGATGCTCCTTTGTATCTTCTGACCTAGTGCCTCTAGTTTTGCTAAGATATAAAAGTTGCTAAGACTCTTCCATTTTAAAATAAGTGGGAAATAAAATGTTGGAAGTTCTACAGGACAGGTCCCAAGATGAAAACAGCCAGGGAGCATATACAGTGCACTTATCTTGTATGAAAAATATAGTCAGTGAGCAAGACTTTTAAGACTATTTCCTCTAACTTTTCAGGATTTAGAGGGTATTCATGAGAATGTTTGTGGAGGGGGAAATGAAAGTTACATATTATGCCTATTTGTTGAAGGAATTCTTCAGTTGCTGAACATACACAAGCGTTGTTTTTTGTTGTTTTTAATGTTAACAAATGGTTAGTTTGTCAGGTAATGGTATAATCAATTGTCATCGTAATTTTTTCTCAGGACCAGGAGAGGCACCCAGTAATTCCCCTAGTATACTCGCTATGCTAGAAACTCTGCAAAACGCACCTCATCTGGAAGTGCACAAGGACATGATCAGGTGGATATTGAAGGTAAATCTATTTTGTACAGCTGCCGAAAAGCATGGAAAGAGGATTTCTGAAACTTTCCTAATTATATTGTGATGACTTCCTTATTTCCCATGTTGATTTGTTGTACCTTCTTTTTTCCCCTTCTGGAATCCAATGCTGTGCATTATCTGGCCAGCATTATGGTATTCGCATTTATATTTGCATGTCACAATCAAATTAAGTGTTGTTTTTTTTTTCTTACAGACTTTTAATACTATTAAGAAACTAAGAGAAAGCTCTTCTACAAGTCCTGTGGCCGAGACAGAAGGAAATATTATGGAGGAGGTAAAAGCAAGCTGTAACAGTTAGTTGATCTGGAACAGGTCTGGATTGTGACTAGCAAAGGACTATATTTCTAATTGCAACTCTAAATCAAAGATGGGAAACATCAGTGATTTCCGAAATTCTGTCTCTCAGCTTATAGATCAAATCCGTTTGTTTGAAAGACCTAATTGGGAGAGTCCCTGGACTATTTTTCTTTGCTCTATATGTTGTAATCTCCACATCTTTTGCAAGTTTACTTGTTAGAACTGTTTGTAGTACTGATCACGGCATTTGATAGTTCTGTTCTTCCCATAATTTCGAACTCCTTGGAAAGTTAAGAGAAATGGTGTCTATGTATTTTTACCATGCAGGTCGTTCCAGGTAGACTCTGCTGATGTCTGTTGATACGACATTCTAGGTACTACACAAAGACCTTGGAGCACTGTAGTGCATTTAGGAATACAGCTAACGTGGGAAGAGCAGCAGTAGAGGGGAGACGTGTCACTTACGTTTTTATCTTATGAATGCTCGAAGGGAAGAGAAAAACAAAATACAGTTAAAGGTTGAGGGGGAGAGATACCCTTCTTGATCTTCAGTTCTACCTGGCATTGAACATGAGCTAAAGAAAAAAGGGCACAAAATAACTTTTTGATAGACTTTTGTCTTTTTATGAGATTTTCATTGTTTGGAGGTTAGTACAAGATACACATAGCAGTAACTAAAATAAATTGTCTGTTGCAAGATTTTTAAAATATCTGAGTGAACAATGCAATTTCAGAGTTCACGTGATAAAGACAAAGCTGAAAGGAAGCGAAAAGCTGAGATTGCCAGATTGCGCAGGGAAAAGATCATGGCCCAGATGTCTGAAATGCAACGGCACTTCATTAATGAAAACAAAGAACTCTTTCAGCAAACTTTGGAGGAACTAGATACTTCAACCTCTGGAGTACATGAAAATAGGTAAAGGAATCTTGTTTAAATTTTTTTCCTTTAACTTTTACCTCAGATTTCGTATTGTTACTGCCTAGAGCATTTTTTTAGTCTTGATAGAAAACTATTTATAAGTTTCTGAATCCAAAAAAGCAGCAGTAAATGGAATGCTCTCGTCCCCCTTTCTGACAAGATGATGGGATAAATATGATTCCTCCTTCATCCCATCCTCATAGTGCTTAACAGAAAGAGGCAAATAATTTTTTCTATGAAATCATCCAGGAAATTATTAATAATACTGAAGAGACTATGCTATTAAACATAGTAAATTGGAAATATCTAATTATGTGTCTATTGAGGATCTGAAAGAAAATCTGCTTGTTGCTGGAAATATGAATTGAAGCATGCTAATGATTTTGTGGGGAAGTGGAGAGTGTTTTCAGAATTTATGTCAGGCACTTAAGGGTGGTGATGGAGGGTTGCAGATGGAGTTTCTGTGTTGAACTGGAGTGGGTAGTACTATTGGGAGGGTATGAATTTTTTCTGGAAAATGTGTTCTGTTCCTGGGGACATAGGTATTGTTGTATAAATTGCAAAACTATTTTTTGCCAGGGAGCATTTATCATAAAGCTAGAAAGCTTATTAATCACACTTAAATCATGATCTGATTTGTAATGTTTTTCAAATAATTTGCTCACTAGTATCCTTTGAATATTCTAGCCCTGTAATTTCAGATGCAAAACTCACAGCCTTGGGACCAGAGCAAACTAGAGTAGCAGAACACAGACAGGTTGTTATGTGTATATTATGTCAGGAGGAGCAAGAAGTTAAAGTGGACAGCAGGGCTATGGTCTTGGCAGCATTTATTCAACGATCAACTGTGTTGTCTAAAAATAGAAACAAAATTGCTCCGGACCCTGGTAAGTAGTGTTCATAGTTGTCTTTAATATTAATGAATGTCGGAGTCACTGTGACAACCACATGCTTTCTTTTGAGACAGTGGCATCACCTTCTTATGTTAACTGTGTAATTGTGAATGGTTTCATTGTAATCGATGGCAAAACTCACATAATTTTAGTGAGGTAGAAATGTGTGTTCTAAAGCATTATCTAAATATTCTGCCAGCCGTTCATGACAAATTATTTGTAACTGTTAAAAAAACCTTTAAAATCAGAAGTTTGTTCTTAAACTACACCTGTAACATTATAGAGAGAGGAGGTGTTGATGTAGTGCTGTAAAAGCACAAGATAGATGTTTTCTTCCTTTCAGTTATATGATCTGAAACGCCTTTTAGCAATAATAATAAATGCTTGGATTTAGGTAACGTTGTGAAACAGATCACAATGATCAGTGGCATTGTTACAAAGGTTTCTCTGGATTCTCTATATGTAAACACATGGAAAATTTCTGCACTGAATCATTTTGCACTCTCACTGTGAGGATTAATGTTCTTAGACTCGTTATTTAATGGTACCAAACCACCAAAACCGCAGGTAGGTCTTGGGGGGCTTTTACCAGGGCCCAGCACCTCCGAGAGCTTGGTTTGAAGTCTAAGTACAGTACATAGGCTCAAAACAAAATGACATGATACTTGTAAATTATGTAAGCAGTTTAAGTTGTTGTGGATTAGTAATATTTTTTATGCTTCATCAAATGAGTTATACTTTTGTGATAAAGTTTAATAGTAACGCAAATGTGGTAACATTTATCTGCAGTTGTCTTTTGCTAAATGTTTATTTCAAAGTTGTTTTGTTTTATTTTAAATACAGAAAAGTATGACCCACTATTCATGCACCCAGATCTGTCATGTGGAACACACACGGGTAGCTGTGGACATATTATGCATGCTCATTGTTGGCAAAGGTAAAAAGCTACATTTAAGTTTTCAGTCCCAGTAGCATGTCATGCCATCAGTTTGCCTAATGGCACTGATTTTAATGGCAAAATTACTATCATGTAGCAAACTTAAAAAGGAACTTCATGAAGCAATTAAAACAGCTTTCTTTTTTGGGGAAAAAATAGAAATCATTATAATAAATACTGTAAACCTGTTCAAAATAATTTTCATTTACTATCTGTCATCATGGTGAAGAAGAATCCAAAGCCACACATGGCAGCTTTCATTCCCCTTGGTTGTTTATCCCGATGCATAATCCCCTGTGGTGCACATATATTCGAACATTGGAGCTCAGATTTTTTGAGGTTTTTTGCAGTTCACTAATAGATATGTTCCTGCTCCTTCTTGTGCTCTGTACTGAAGTTTTAAATGACAGTGCATCCCTTGCACTGTTAATTCCTCCATTGTGTTTAATTTGAAGTAGAAACATCTGTGACCCAGTTCAAGTTCATCTTCAGCATAAACTCAATTTTATCCTTTGTTCTTAGGTTGTGGGTTTTTTTATAAAACCTTTTTCAGTTATTTTTATTCTTTCATTTTTGAAGGGGGATAAACGTGCTTAGTGCTGTGTGGTGCCAATGCCATGTGACAAATGCAAACTATTCAAGCCTCTGACTTCAACTAGGCCCTCGCTTTGGTCCTTGGCATGGCTCCTGAGGTGCCTGATTTCAAATTCTGCCTTGTGTGTGTGAAGATTATGTTAGGAGCTCCCAGAGATTCTGTGGCCATAACCATGTGCAGGTTTCATTTCTGGTCTTTGATATCGCAGCTCACTGAAGATGTGTTCTTCATCTTCTTGTGTAGCTCGCGTACGATCCTGTGTGGTTGCCATTAACTCTTGGAAGCATCCTTAGATGCCTGTATTCAGACTATTTTTGGCTCATTGTCAAGCACGCTTTAAACCATCCCAGAGGCTTCTGGAGTAGCAGTTACTTTTAGCAAAGCAGTGAATTCAGTTCTCTTTCATATGGGATTTGGAGACCAGCCACCAGTTTTTCCAGTTGTTGCTGTGTTGTGGCCTGTGATGGAATATGCAGGTGGATAATGCTCATGGCGTCTCCCTTAAAATTTGATGTAAAACTGAGTAATTTTTTTAAAAATCCTTGAACTTTCTCTCTGCCTCTTCCCCGTACCCTTTTTTTCCTAAATGAAAATTGTTAACGTTCAGACTTAAACGTGATTGTTACAACCCAGTGAACTTCATCACTTCGGGGTATTTTGGCTGCCAAAAACTGGGGATAGCCTGCAGTTAGTAATATTTTATCAGTCAGAGGGTAGAGTTTTTTCCTTAAGATAATTCTCTTATCTATATATGGGAAAAGCCAAAATAGTGTCATCTTGAGAATTCATGAATTTATATGTTAGTGTTTTTTGATAATTTTCCACTAATATCTTTTTCTTTTCTAAAGGTATTTTGATGCTGTCCAAGCGAAAGAGCAACGAAGACAACAAAGATTACGAGTACACACAAGTTACGATGTAGAAAATGGTGAATTCCTCTGCCCGCTTTGCGAGTGCTTAAGCAACACCGTTATTCCTCTGCTTCCTCCACCAAGAGTTTTGTTTAACAGGTCTGTTTGCTTTATAAATGTCCTCAATAAATGTAAAAAACAAAATCCCAAACAAGCCATACCCCGAAAAACCCTTTCAAAATGCTTATTATCTTCTGTTTTCATAATCTCAAATGAATTGCTTGCCTGCTTATTTTGGTTTATGGACCTTCCTTCGTTATTGTATAGTATGGAATTTAGAGTATGAAAGGACAGTAAAGTGTAGGGCCTGCAGGAAAACAACTGAACATAAATATGTGGACAGCAGAGAAAGAGCTCGTTGAGAAACAGAAGAACATGGAATGCCTATGAAATACTAATTCTGTATATAGTTTGTTTTTAACTAAAGTATGTATTCTGTTTCTATATTGTTTTTTTTTTTTTTGACAGGTTAGACTTTTCATGCCAACCAAACCTAACTCAGTGGATCAAAACAATATCCCAGCAAATAAAAGCGCTCTATTTATTTCGAGATGAAGACTGTGCAGGTAAGTCTGAAGAAACATGTATATTTGTATGTGAAAATGTTACCATATTAATAGAAAAGGCCGAGTATTCTGTTTCTACCACAGTGGAGTTGACAAATGGTGGCAAAAGTGGCGAGAATAGCTTGGAATTTCAGTTTCTGGTGATGTGCTCCTGCATCTTTCTATAATGTAAAAATTATGTATAGGTTGAATAATCAGTGTTTTATTATTTCTTGTTTGTACAGGCAGTTCTGGTAATTCCGAAAAAATAGATCAGCTGCAATTACCTGAAGGATTTAGACCAGATTTCAAACCGAAGTATGTATTTACATCTTAATAAATCATTAAAAATTCGTCTTGAAATGGTAACATGAAAATAGGATGTGACTTCTGTGCCATAAGGTCTCAATAATTAAGGCAAATATATGAATTTTGCTTTAATTAGAAAAGTTGATCCTATTATTATGATGGTATTGAAGTCCAACCCACAAGTAGTAAATAATGCAGTAGAATTTCAGAGGTGGATGTGGTAAGTATATGTACAGAGAAGATGCTGCATTTTTATATATTTCGACATCAGGATTAAGCTTTGTTTCCGTTACCTGGAACTGGATGAAGGCTTCATCATTGTAGCTCAGCACTACAAGTAAAACATGAAGAAAGACTATGAAGTGGAGAGTATGTTAATATGTAATTTTAGCTATTATGACGTGTTTGTATTTGAGTCTACCCTTTCTTGACTTGAGGAGAAAGTAATAAAATTCATTACGTGGTACAGACATTTGTCTGCCAGCTGCACACAGAAATGCAAGACACCTATCCTGGCTGATGACAGATTTTGCTATCAATCACTCACAATTCTTTTAATTTAGCCTTACCTATATCATCTTTGAAGACTGGATATTCTTAACACTAAAAAATGAAATTGGTACCAGTCAAATAATCAAAAAATAATTGGGAGTGTATCTGTCATAGAAAAGAGGTTACAGAATACCAGATCCAAAGGAAGATACTGGAATTCTCACTTAAATTTTAAAAATGCAGGTGTTGGCTATGGGGTGAATGCTCATTATTAAAAGTACTATGCTGCCAGTGGAGAAAATAATGAATTAGTAATATTGTTTTCTTTGATCAGGAATCCTTATTCTGAGAGTATAAAAGAGATGTTGACAACTTTTGGTACGGCAACATACAAAGTAGGCTTGAAGGTTCATCCAAATGAAGAAGATCCACGTGTACCTATAATGTGCTGGGGAAGCTGTGCTTACACGATACAGACTATAGGTACTAACGTATTCCTTTTGCTCCTTTATATGTGAATTTCAGACTTTAGTTAAATTCACAGCATTGAAATATTTTGGGCTTTTGTTTTTTTCCAGAACGAATTTTAGCTGATGAAGATAAACCATTATTTGGTCATTTACCTTGTCGACAGGTGAGGATCAAGTAGTAATTCCTTTCTGAATCAGTGGAAAAAGATGGAATTGTGCTGCTTTAATGCAGAAGATCTAAATTTTAAGTTATGGTTATTTGATAGCTTTATCTGTTGGATCTCAGTGTTTAGTCAATCAGTATCTGATTATTAATCTATTTAAAAATCAAATCTAGCAAAACTATTATGCTTTTTTCTATAAACGCATAGATTAGTAAGGCCAGGGTTTCTCATGGTAACAGTCAAAATAAGAATATTGAAGGGAACTTGTGTATTTGCATAAATATAAATATCTGTCATATACTTAGACACTCAAACTGCTCCCATAAACTGCAGCTTAGGGGCCTGAAAAGAATACTGTAAGTCAAAAGACCTTTTCATATTGAACTTCATTAACTGTAGCAGTGTCTCTTTTTCTTTGTTTTTAAAGGATGACTGCCTTACATCATTAACAAGATTTGCAGCAGCTCACTGGACAGTTTCATCTCTTTCAGCAGTACAGGGTCACTTTTGTACTCTCTTAGCATGTAAGTTCATTATCTTATGCTTTTTTTTACAAAGGTACAGGTAGAAAAATGCTCACAGAATGATTGTCTTGATTACAAGAAGATTGTTTTATGTAGAGGTTTTAAGTACTAGACCAAGAGCTGGTATTTTCACATCTGTACCTATACATATTTTGTCATACCTTGGAAAAAAAAAGACATTTCTTTTGGTCTGCAGTTCCAAGATACTTTTCAAGAGAAGCATGGATATTTTGCTATGAAGGAGTTCTGTTGATTCTTCCTAGTATTTTTATTGCTGCTTTTAGAAGGATACCTAGAGCAAAGGAGAAGGAAGCGTGGTCCTTCACAAAAGTGATATGCTGGAACTTTAAAGAGGAGGAAATTAAAATTAATATAGTATTGAAAGGAAATAGGATATATGCAGAGGTCTGTAATATATCTGCAAACTTCTCTGTCCTTGAAAAGTATGATCTGTGATAAGACAGGACTTATTATGTGATGTCATGTATTAGTTGAATTTTAGTGAAAACAGCCAAAATGTTCCAAGCTTGTAGCATTTGTAGATACAGGAGAAAAGTCTGAAGTTCAGCCTAATGCAGTAATTACCCACGAGAGGACTATTCCGAAAGGGTATTATAAGATGGGATAATTTAAATATTTACAGTCAGTAGAGCCGGGAAACTTTTAAAATGCATTCATATACTGAAATTACTAGTAGACTTCATACCACCTACTTCAGCAAACAGTTGGCAGCTTTATGGGGAAGAACTTAATTGACATCAGTTTGTAGCAGTAATGATTGAGCCATTTTCTACGTGAAGCCGAAGAGAAAATGTTGCTAACTATTTGACTGGAACTTTGTCATACATGGTATTCTGCATGGTTTGGGTTTTCTTGAAAACTTGAATCAATGTTTCTTCAAAGCTCTTCTTCCTTCCAGCTGACAGAAGCAACTGTACTGCTTTTATTTTTATTAAGGAAAACGGTTTGCTATTTTATTTTTCAAGGCTAAGAATAAGGAAAATTACTAGCCTTTGATCCATCAGTATTCTAGAACTATACATAAAGATCACTTATCAAATAAAAGTTTGATTTTGGAAGTCCTTTGCTCTGGTCACGTTTTTGACAGAAGCATTTCTCACACTTTTGGGTTGATTTCCGTGGCTGTATGCTTACAAAAGTAAAAGCATTTTGAAATCTGAGTGGTGGTGAAATGTTTGCTAATAGAAATAGCTTCAAAATGTGACAGATCTTCAGCTGTTAATTTTTTGGCCAGCAAGGCAGCAGTCTTCAACTGAAGTCTTTTTTAAGTTGTTATGATGAGCCTGTTTTTCACGGTAGTAGGGTTCTTAAACATGACAGCTTAATGCTTATGTCTACATTGTAAAACTATTCTCATAGCTGCAGTTGAAACTTTTATTGTAAATCAGATTTTACTGCTTGGAATAAAGACGTTTGCAACTGTTCAGTGATTGTTATTTTAAATATGTTGTAACATTTTCAAGACACTTTATGTTTGCTTTTAGATGGAGATACTTGAAATTTATTAAGTGTGTGAATTTCTGTTGTCAGCTGGAGTGCTTTGGTTAATACTTTGTGGTTATGGTGAATGTAAATACAGAGATGAGACCAATACCTAGCTCTTTCTTAATTAGAGATAAAATAATGAATTTAAGAGACTCTTCAGCAATGCACTTTTGAGTTCATAAGGCAAATGAGTTACGTGAGGCAGATTTAGTGAACCTTGTAAAGTTAAGCGAATAGCAAAAGTTTCCTTTGAACAGCTGTCCAACAGACAACAACTAGTGGTTCTATTTAGTCACCAGTGTTTGAGCTTGTTTCTGGGTCAGAGCTTGAGACACTGTCTTATTTTATCTCCTACGGGAAACCTAAGCAATAAAAGAAAGTCACTATGGGAGTAGTGAATGGCAGGATTTACTTTGTTATAATTACTTTGGGTTTGTTTCATTTCAATACAATATAGTCAGGTAGGCAAGAGTCTCTTCCAATAATGTTGAACAACTCTTGAATTCACACCTTTCTGGCCAAAACAGGTACATTTGTATTTTAAGTACTTTAAGCGTATAAACCAAGGAGATGGCTCTCATTTGTAACTGAAGTACACTAAAATCTTTTCATATATAAACGTTCAATTTATTTTTCTCTCTAAAAATACTCAGCACTGGTGCCTAATGAAAAAAATGGAAATCTTCCTTGCATACTTGATATCGACATGTTTCATTTATTGGTAAGTATTCAATAATATGTATAAATAATGTTTTGTTTGATCCAGTAGGCACTATGTGAAAACTTAATTGGAAACTCTCTCTTTACTCTGGATTAGGAACCTTTCAAAATGTTCAGGCTTTTAGTATTTTTACTAATACAATTTAAAGACTTTTTAAATTTCAAGTATTCTTATCTATAAATAAAAAAAGGGATAAAATGACGTGGAATGTGTGCTCTTTGGTTGTTAAAAAATCAAAAGAAAAAACCTAACCCAAACCGCCCCAACAAACCACAAACAAAAAATAGGGAAAAAAACCCCACAACTAAACCACACAAACAGACCCCACCCCCCCCCCCCCCCCAGTAGTTAATCATGGTTCCCTTAAATAATGGCCACCTAATTGGCCTCAAAATTAACCTTCTGAGGTATCCTGCGTTCAAAGGGTATAGTTGCAGCATGAGCAGAGAAAATGGGAAGATTCAAAAAGAAAAGGAATATACCAGCTTTCTTGTTTTCTTTTACAGGTAAGCTTGGTGCTCTCTTAGCCATACATTGTCAGGATTTTTCAGGGGTTAGTCTTGGCACTGGAGATCTTCACCTGTTTCATCTTGTCACTATGGCACACATAATACAAATTTTACTTACCTCATCAACAGGTAATGCCACTTTCTTTCAACTGTTATTGAAATGATTCCTCAAATCTGTATTTGGAAAATGCTAATGTGCTATTGGTAAATGTGTGCAGTTTACAGTGCAAAATAAAATTGCTGGTGCTCTCCCTTTTAGCCCATAGGAAGTATTGGTAAATTGTACTTACGAAAGTTCAGTCTTTTATCTTTATTGCTTAACGCTGGAGGTTTTTTGGAGCATAGCTAGTCATGAATCCTAGCTTTCTAGCTGATGTAGCAGTGCCTAAAGTGTTTGTTGCAGAGACTTGGCTTAGGCATTGCATGATGAATAAGTTGCAGTTAGTGAAGTAAGGAACCAATGTATCTTCTGGCAAGAGGAACTGGGTAAGTTGTAGTATGCCAAAAGCAAGTAACTCCAAGCAAGTATATTAAGAAACCCAGTCAATCGAACAAGTAAACCAGCATCTCACTGGAGTTGACAATAGCATAAACTTACCATGTAAGATGTGCAGAAAACTTTTTTCCAGTACCTCATATGGTAGTACAGTGCAATGTTTCACTTAGTTTTGGCTGCCTTCTCAAAACTTGAAAAATTACATTGTTGCTTTATAAACATGTATATACGAAGTAACTTGCTTATTACTTCTTTCTTCTTCAGAAGAGAATGGCATGGATCAAGAAGACACTAACAGTGAAGAGGAAGTAGCTGTGCTTACACTGTATAAATTTCTTTGCCAGTGTACAGGAAGGTAAAAATGTGATCTTTTGAAAAAATTTTGTAATATTTTCTCCCTCCCAGACTCAATGTGAATTACTGACTGAATTCTATATACTAATGCTGTCAAAGATAAGACTTTTCACTTGGGAACTCTTGCATCTTGTTTCTTAGCCACTGCTTCTAGATTCACTTCTCAAGTAACTATTCCTATAAATTCCTCTGTGCTCATGAAGATACCTGCTCATGAAGGTTATGCTCTCGAACAATTTTTTTAGTCAGTTTTCAAATGTGTAGAATCTGGAATTGGCAGTATCTGAGCATAGAAAACTTGTTAGGATCTGAAATGTCTGTGCAAAATTTTCCTTAATTTACTGTCCTGATTGGTTACACTTTTATGAATTTCTATCTTGTTGTTTTTCTTGGAATTAGCGTTGAAATAAACACTTTGCATAATGCTTATTTCAACTAAAGTGGGTAATTTACTATGAAATATGACTGAAGATTTACTAAATATAGCTCTCAAACTGAAATGATTAAATAAAAGCAAACTTTTTTTTTGTGTTATCTTAAGTGCCTTGAAAGAAATTTCCTCAGGCTGGCACCTGTGGAGGAATCTAAAAACTGGAATCATGCCTTTCCTGAGATGTTCTGCTTTGTTTTTCCATTACTTAAATGGAGTACCAGCACCCTCAGAAATTCAAGGTAGTGTCTGCGTTGTATTAAATCAGCTTTTCAAGACATAAACATTTATGGACAAAATCAATTACATTTAAACTCTCTTTTCTGAAGAAACTGATTGAATGAATGTGGGCTTGTTACCAATGCAGGATCATATCTACATAATGAAAAAGGCAAAAAAAATTATTTCTATTTTAAAAATGTATTTTTAGTATACAGACAAGTGCCATTCTAGATTACTTAAACAGAAGTTGATGCTCTTCTGTTAAAAAGTGAAATTTTGATTATTTCAAACCTCCTATTGATTACTATTTTCAAATGAGACCTGCTTTTGCTTGCATTGGTTTAATTTGAATCAGCATCTGCTAATAATTAGTATCTCTCTATACCATGTTACATTACACCCCAAATAATCAATGTTCAAAACATACATTACTGTCCTTCACATATGGTGTATATAGGGATAGACGTAAATCTGAAGATGTTGATAGTAGGTTCACACTGCTTCAGGATTCCCGTGTTTAAAACCAAGTCTGATACTTGGTGCTGAGCTGACATGAGAACAGTGGTTGTCTCTTGCCATGGGTATCTTCATGATTTGGTACTTGTTGTAGAATGTTTCCTTGACACATAGCTCCTTGACAGATTGTGTTTAAAATGTAGATTTTTTTCATTTAACAGTTGCAATACTTAAGCATTTGAGCCAAAAGAAAAGAAACCTCTATTCCTGAACTTGATTTTTCTATAACAAGGTTTATTGAGTTCATAGTCTGGACCAGTAGTGACCACTTGAGTTCTTTATGTTATGGATACTCTAAAGGTGAGGTACTAAGTGCAGATGTACTTCCAGACAGTAGGTCTGAGGGCCTTTAGAGAGTTGGTTGTAGGAGAGGGGAAGAGGAAGGCTTTGCTTCCCTTTTACAGTCCTCAAGTCCCAGGTGCTTGGATGGCCCTGCAGGTCCCCACTGCTGAGGGATGACCTGACGGTGGCCGTGGCACTGGGTGTTTTGCTTTCCCTTCCCACTCCCCTGCCCTAGGACCCACTGATCCCACAGCTGGCCTGTGTTGCTCTTTTCTGGTGTTTTACTGGGGTTTGCGAAATGGCAATCACTTGTGCATGAGACAGAAGTGAACACAGCTTTTATTTTAATTCTCTTTACTCCTTCATTCAGGAGCAAAAAAGGCCATGCCATGGAAGAGGTACTGGTACTCTTCATCATGAAAGCTGGGAGAGCAGAAGTCTAGGGAGTCAAGCTAATAGACTAGTATGAATATGGCAATCTGATGGCTGTCCCCCTACATATTTTAGTAAAGTTTGGCATTGCAGGCATTTGCAATTTCTGAGGCTGTGGTATGCTGCTTGTCACTGACCACCTGTCTCGTTTGGTTCACAGACTCCACGGAGTACAAGGTAGCCATTTAATGGACCACATTAAAACAAAGACATACTAAGTTGTAAAGGCCATTGAACTCTCTGTTGTGGTTCTTCTATGACTAGGCTTGAAACATGCTTAGGGGAGAAGTTTGAGGAAAGTTGCTTTTCATTACTGGGAGTTTCTGAGCATAGCTGTCTGGTACCTTTACTAGCACTTTCATATTTTGTACCAGGTTTTGGGTCTGGGGGATTAGAGTTTTAAAAAGAAAAAAAAAAAAGGATAGCTGTTCCATTATTTGAAGCTGTATTTCATTTATTGTAGATAATGTCATTTAAAAAAATGTAATTATGAGAATTACACTTTTTTTTAACAGTAAATGGAACAAACCAGTTTGAACACTTATGTAGCTATCTTTCCTTGCCGAACAACCTCACTTGCCTTTTTCAAGAAAATAGTGAGATTCTGAACACGTTAATAAAAAGGTAAGTCGTGTTTTTATGCTTAGTTTAAATATGATAAATAATCCTGCACAAGGTAGTAATAGAAGTATTCTCCCAGGAGTGCATATATGAACTGTAGACTTGGAAAAGCATTTGTGAAAGAAGTGTTTTGAAAGAAATCATTTTGGTTGTAGAGATTATTGAATAGATGTACTGTGGATTTTTGCTTATTTTTTTTTGGAAAGTATCATCTATTGAAGTTAAAAGCCAACTTCTTTCTTTCTTGTAGTTGGTGCAGTAACAATGAAGTAAAAAGATATCTGGAAGGCAAGAGACATGCTATCAGGTAAACATGGAGAAATTTGAAGCAGAGACTGGAGAAACTTTAATGTTGCAGTTTTCTCCAACTATTTTTTTTTCCTAAAGGGTGTTTATAATAACATAATATCAGTTCTGCTTTATTGAATGACAAAGTTATTAGGGGATAAGTGAAGAGATTTTTGGAATTTTGTAAGAAACGTGAAATGTTGCTTGAATTAGTAGATTTTAAAGGCAAAGTTAAATACTACAGTTTTATTTAGACTGATCTGTAGTAATCAGAAGCCATAACATTTCCTCTTATGTTTCCTATAGTGGATTTGTACCTTCTGATTCAAAATATATGCTGTTGCTAAAAGACATATATAACTTTTTCTAAAAATACCAGGCATTGAAGAGCTTTTTAAATTGTCTTTTTAAAGAATCCAAATTCTTCAGTGAAATTAACACTGAGTCAGTTGCTAAAAAGAGAATTTCCTTTTCATACATTTCTACTTGCTAAGCAATTATTTTGAATTCAGAAGGTGTTTAATACTTAGTGGGTGTAGAAAAGTGTTTGGGCTGTTTATGAAGGCTGGGTAAAAATAGTGGTCATTAATTTATAATTATTTGGATAATTGATATGAGGTTCATGGTGCTGTCATTAAAAACATTTCCCTGCATTTTAATCGCCTGTGCTAAATACATAAAGTCAATCTTTCAGTGTTGTACATACAATAAGGCTAAGTGACAGAAATAAGAATTAATCACTTCATCTGTTACATACCAGGCTGTTAACAGAATTTGTTGTACAGTAAGAATACTCTGATTGCATAATTGATTTCCTGTTATTTTAACTGTTACTTCTAAAGATATAACTATTTGGTATTAAGTAGGTCCTTTTCACTGTGTGAATATTTCATTTTCTTCAGGATACAAGTTCTCTGAACTTGAGAGTCAGACTGTTTTCTAATCAATATTAGTGACAAAGGGAAAATACAAATCAAATTGATAAGGGAGCAGAACAAATATTCAGTTAAACCAGTAGTGACCTCATTGTGAGGTTTTGCTAAAAGCATGCATTTGACATGTATTTGCTGACTTTCTGCCTGTGCATTTTCTCAAATTCATAAAAAATATGACTAAGAAAAATGGAGGTTGTCTAGTTGAGAGATGTTGTGGGTTCTTTTTTTATGTGCTACCATTTTACTCTATGAATGGCAGAGAAGAAGAAAACTTTAAAAATTTAATTATTCACAGATGCTGTTTAGATGAGTCAGGAAAACATGAATGAGTTTGAAATCACTGTGTATTATTTATTGAAATATGAGTGGTTAATTTGATTGCTTTATTCTAGCTATGCAAGAGAATCCAATAGATTAATAGACCTTCCGGACGACTACAGCTGCCTCATTAACCAAGCATCCAGTTTCTCGTAAGTTGTATGCATTTATAGTGAGGACCCCTAAAGTCTTCTGCTCCTTTTGATGAACTGGGAAACCACTAACCTGAAAGCCTCAGAAAGTTGTTTATAGAATCATAAAGTTAATGGCACATAGTGATTGTTATCTCTTCCAGCAAAACTGCTTTGTATTTCAGTGAAATAGAAACTGCAAGGGTCTGTATAACTGTTAACTGTATAAATGTTCAAAAGTACTTTTGAATCTTTTCACTGTTTAGAGTTAATACGTACAATGGATATGACTTTTTTTGCTTAACAAAAGGTGTCCGAAGTCAGGTGGTGATAAAAGCAGAGCCCCAACATTGTGCCTTGTGTGTGGGACCATGCTATGTTCTCAGAGTTACTGTTGTCAAACTGAATTAGAAGGAGAAGATGTTGGAGCCTGTACTGCACATACATACACTTGTGGTTCTGGAGTGGGCATATTCCTTAGGTAAGGAACTGAACACCTCTACTTATAATTGCTAGGTTAGATGGTGTGTGTAGACACTAAATAAATAGTTCTATAAATGTGATTGCAGATGTGGTTTGTAAAGGCAGTGGTTTGTTAAAAACAGGGTTGTCTAAAAACTAGAGTGTATTCATCTTCCTTATACTTTGGTATAAGGTTCAGAGGTTGTTTCTTTGAAAACAAAGTATCATGGAAATTTTGAATTTAATTTTAAAGTGAATTTGTTTTCTCTGTGTGTTTATTTCCACTCAAGTATTACAAAACAGTGAAGGTAAATACCTTGATTTTGTTGTTGGTGGTGCTGCAAACATGAAAATTCATTTCAGTTGTCTTCCTGCATACAAGGAAAGGTTAGGTAATACCTATTTTGACTTTGGCAAAGATTAGTGAGAAGTGAAATTGTTTTACTTTCTTGTTGTGGTTGTGTCGAGTGTTTTACACAGACTGCAAATAATATGACATGAAACTACATTGTTTTTAACTGCTACCAGGGAGTTGTAACAGGAAGATAATAAGATCTTTAGTTTAAAAAAAAGAAGTACCTTTAAAAATCTGTACATGCAGATTATATGGAATGAAAGTAGGTGAGAATGGGAAAAGCAGAGTTCTTGAAAGTATGAGAAAATGTTCACCTAAAAATCAATACCTGAAATCTTCTCTGTGTTTCTCTCTAGAGTACGAGAATGTCAGGTGCTATTTTTAGCTGGAAAAACTAAGGGCTGCTTTTATCCTCCTCCTTATCTCGATGACTATGGAGAGACAGACCAGGGACTCAGGTACATATTTTTAAAAATACATCTTTTAAAGACAGGAATTCTAAAACTATCTGGTTTGTAAAACACACTTTCTATGTTACCTTTTTATTTTAATTATATAGGTAATATTATATTTTGACATTGCTGCTGCATCTAATATCTTCAAACATTTTAATGCTAATAGGTGTTTTTAGGTTAAAAATACCCAATGGGAGATCTTTGCCAGGTTATAAACAATTGTCCTGAGGTGTAAAAAGTAAATCTTTTTAGCATCTGTGAAATTGCCTAGAAACTAAGGCTGAAAATTTTATTTATATATAGTGCGTTTATTTGTATAATCTGTGTTAATTTAATACCAAGTGAAAATACCACAAGATTATTTTATTTGATATGGTAGTTCTTTGTCTTAGCTCCTATCTTTGCTTCCTATGAGAATATTGGTGGGGGACTAGACAAGGTAGCACTCCAGTTTACTAATCCAAATGTCTGTTGATTTGTTCTGACAAGAGAAGAATGTTAAAGGGTTTTCTAAATATTGAATATGTTCAGAATATGTCACGCCTGAGTGTGTGTGCTGAGTTGCAGTGTTTTATCATTCCTGATAAGTATTATCTCCTTTTCAGACGTGGGAATCCCTTACATCTGTGCAAAGAACGATTTAAAAAGATTCAAAAACTCTGGCAGCAGCACAGTATCACAGAGGAAATTGGACACGCACAAGAAGCAAATCAAACACTAGTTGGCATTGATTGGCAGCATTTATAATGCTTATCTGCTGAAGACTGGAACTTTATTAAGATTTTTGTAACAGTAAGCTTTTCAAAGGAGGGATGAGGAAGAAAAGTCTGAGGAAAAAAAAATGAACACCAACAAACCCAGTCTTGTAATTTAATCTTTGTTTTACAATGTATTTCATAAGGATACCAGTTAACATAAATCAAGTAAACTTCTTTCTATGTAAGCAAGTTTTATTAGTCATATAATGTGCACTGTGCTTCCTTCACAGAAATGTCTTGGGTTATAAACCTGGGCAAATGAACTTGAGTTTCTGATAAAAAAAAAAAAAAAAAGAATGACTCTTTTTGGAAGTCTGACTGATTTTTCTTATAAACTGCAAGAAAAAAAAGACTGCTGAAACAGAAACTAGATAGAGCACAACTACGGATTGTGTTTTGCCCCTTGCTAGTAATCTGAGCCGTTTTATTTATTATTCTGCATTTTAATACTTAAGCTATGTGTACATGCAATGGAATGAAGTAAGGAAGCAAATAATGTAGCAAATGGATGTTTCTGTCTGCATCAGTGGATAATTCACTCTTTCACTTGGTGTACCTAAACCGATTTTGTCATTTGTACTCTTGCAGCTTTCTTGCTTCCAGTTGTTTTTAAACTAAAAAAAACAAACCTAACACTAGCTTTACAAGTAAAATAATTTAATTTAAAGCTTTTTCCAGAGCATTGCACTCCTTAGAATTACGTAGTTTGTAATTTGAATTTAGCTGGGAAACCCTTTCACTTTCAGTTATGTGATTGGTTATTGGTATTCAAGGGTTGACATTGTGCTTTAGAAGATATTTTAAGATAACGACAATACGTAAAATGTCATGACAGCTAATTTTATGTTAATTTTCAGAAGCACAGAGGATATTTTCTTCATTTTTCCTAACAGCCACCTTTTAAGGTGCAAATCCCATCTCCTTTCTGTTGCAGACAAACTGAATGGTTTCCTCTGGCTTTGAAGGGCCACAGTCACACTGCCCACATTTTTGCATCGATTCTTTCTTTTTTTTTTTTTTTTTTTTTCTGTTGTCCCATCAAGTATATTTACTTTTTGGCTTGATTTAAAGCTCTGTAAAGATGTTTGCATATAGTATATTTTATAAATATATTCTATAACTGCGCAGATTTGCACTTGATACGAGGGTGCCTGAAGGCAGTGAGTTTTCTAGTTGTATGTAATTAGACCGCCAAGGTGTCTCTAAAAAGTGACATTATGCTTACTGATTTTAAAATAAAATCCATTACCTTTTTCTCTCTTATTTTCTGACAAATTAGTAAAATCTTAATTTACATAATTCTATTTCTTTAATAATCTGTGGTTCTTTTAGTTAAGTCTTACTTTCTGACTATGTTTTCAGCCCAGATAAGCAATCCCTTTACTGTCTGCTGTGTCTTCAGTTACACTTGGTCTGACTGAATTGTTTCTATTTTTACAGATTTAATGCTTCAGATAAATTTTGTATATTCATGGTGTACAGGACAATTTTTCAAACATTCAGTAACAGTATTGAGTGAAGATGTGAAGTATGAAATAAAGAAACTTGGCCAATGTTGATTTCCTTTTCTTAAAAACAGTACAGACTACTCTTGGCTCTACTACCTGTTGTAGGTCGAATCATTTATATATTGCTGTCACTTTTTACAGAGACATGCAGAAGTTGCAGGGAAAAATTACATTAATGCTTCATCTTTGCCTTCCTCTACTTAAGCTGGTTGATATATCAACAAGTTTCTGTGCATGGTACTTAGAAATCACACTTTTTTGGTGATGTTACTATTCCTTTGCAGAGATTCTTGCTTTTTAAGCTGTGTGCCACAGTTTCAAATGATGTGTAACTGCATTGAAAAACTCTTTCCTGTAAGCATAATATTAAAAAGATAATTTATGATACTGACAGATTTCTCTGTGCAAAGCAAAATATTGACAGCAAGAAGGATTTTTTTCTTCTGAGATCACAGTTGAAGACTGCGAGGTTGAATAGGTTGGTAAAATTATGACCACAAGTAATTGCAAAGTACACAATTTATCATCTTTTTGCACTTGAGTTATTCATTACTCAAGACTTCTATTTTCTGATTTGTTCTGCATGTATTTATATTAATGTAGAAATATTTATATATAACATTGTTTCAGTATCAGGGAAATAAGATCTGTAATAAATTGGCTATAACTTTAATATTTATGGATTATGTGTACAATTGAGAATGTATTATGTGTTTGGGGGGAGGAAAAATACCCAACAACAAAAACCCATAGAATCCTCAAACCTGAAACCATCATAACAGAATACAAAACAAAGCTGAAAACATCAAGTAAATGCTTTTGGTGTTGACATTCAATAAGTACTTTTAAAATGTTGTTTTTAGAATTTTGCTGAGCTTGTTCCGTCGAGTGTGTCACCTTGTTAATCACAGGCTAACAGAAATACCTGGATGTGCAACATCTGCAATTCCCCAGCTATAAATGTAAGATGATTATATTATTAGTGTCACTTGCTTCAGTCAGCTAAACCTTTCTTGACCTCTAC
The DNA here is from genome assembly GCF_000690535.1 of Cariama cristata. NCBI lineage: Eukaryota > Metazoa > Chordata > Aves > Cariamiformes > Cariamidae > Cariama > Cariama cristata. Next base: position 53,579 of record NW_009635226.1, read on the forward strand.
CAAAAAATCTAATCGTCCTTTTAAAGGATTGTAAATTGCATTTTATAAAGGGATGAGGGTTGAGGTTCACATCAGTAATGTTTTTTACTCTGTTCGTACTTCAAGACAAGACTTTTTACTGTCCTCAGTCTGCCGTAGGAGGCTCTTTCTTACTCTGGTGGAAGTACATAACCAAGGTAACGCCTGATACCTTCTGACTCGTGCCAAGAGCCAGCAATCCCCACAGTGCTCTACCTACTTCATCTGTAATGTTATTGGGAATTTGTTGGCTGGGATGAAGTGCTCATGGATTCTCAGCGTATTTACATCTCTAGCTCTCCCCGGCTTCCCTACAGCTTTCTTCTGTGTCTCTCAAACTAGTCTTCATGCTGATGACTAAGGAAGTTAAATTCAGGCCTCATTTCCCACTCTAGCGTTAGGTTTCATGTGTTGCTGCACTGTACCGTTAACTTCTTTTATTGGGACAGTGGACATTGGACATGCAGCCACACAGACCCTTTTCTATCCTTTTACGTTTGACATGAAGCCCTACCAGCTCTCATGCTCCAGCCCTGGTGTCTCATTTTAAGTGCATTTTATTTTATGCTAAATGACCTGTGTTTTGTTTAGGAGCTCCATCATTGTGATAATTTTCTTTATGACCTGAATGTGTAGAGGAGAAGCTGGATGCTTGACCTACTGTACAAGTACCTTCAGCACAAAATCCCAGCTGTTTTCCTTTCTGGAAGATTAAATTGCACAAGAGGAGTTGCATCGCAAATCTCTTGGCAGTAGAGTCCTGTTATGATCAATTGAGCATGCAGTCTGCCTCCCTTCTGCCCTGAACTTTCCTTCTCTGCTCCTTTCTAGGAATTGCCTTTGGCGAGAAGTAGTGGCTCTGTATTTCCATTCCACTGTTGAAATTATTGATTATATAAGTCAAATATGACAGTATTAAACAGTTTTTGGCTTGAATATGAGCCCCTGGAGAATGCCACTTGTAACTGGTTGGTTTCCAACTGTTTGTTGCTGCCCTCTGAGCCTGAAAACCCAGCCAGATTTCTATCCGCCTTGCAGTCTGTCTAGTCTGCATCTCCTCAAATTGATTACAAGGATGCTGTCTGAAATCATATTGAAAGATTTTCTAAAATAAGAGAAAGTGGTTTTACAACAACTTTCACTTACTAAAAAGCAAAAGAGGAACAGGCCTTTAAACTAGACCCAACAGTTGAATGATTTTTGTCTATGACCAGGATAGAGAGGCTATCTCTGATAACAGCAAGTTGGGCTTCTGTGGGTCTTCTGATCTTCATATTTTCATACTGCTATCTGCTCTGCTTTTGATGAGCCAGGACTGTTACCTGGACAATCTTGTATCTTGCTGGGAGTGGGATGGTGCTCTTCATATCTTAACTGGCATTTAAAGAGAACTTTCTTGGGGAGGCATCCACTTCTCTACCATTAACTGTTCAGTTCCTCAGCTCCTTATGGTGAGTGTCTCAGCATCCTCTTTGACCCTGCATGGAGAAGGTTGGAGACTTCATGGGAACAACACTGGATTCCGTTATCAAGGCTTGCCTTCTG
>NW_009635226.1:55183-85165 GCF_000690535.1 Cariama cristata
TCTGCGTACACAGCTGACACGTCACCGTTTGACTGTCCACTTTCTCTGGGTAACCGGTTCAGGTTGCATGGTACTGCTTCAACATATCCTCAGGGACAGGCACACAGAAAGGTTACTTACCAGTGATGGGAAGTCTTACAGACAAGTTGTCTTTAGGGAAATGTCTCTTCTTACCATGAATTCCCTTTTTTTTTCTCATGGGATTTGAATCAGCTGACACGTCACCGTTTGACTGTCCACTTTCTCTGGGTAACCGGTTCAGGTTGCATGGTACTGCTTCAACATATCCTCAGGGACAGGCACACAGAAAGGTTACTTACCAGTGATGGGAAGTCTTACAGACAAGTTGTCTTTAGGGAAATGTCTCTTCTTACCATGAATTCCCTTTTTTTTTCTCATGGGATTTGAATGTTTAGAAGAATGGGAGGAGTAGAGTTGGCTTCTCCTTTTGGGCTGCGTTCAAGCAAAGGTGGGAAGAGTCCCACAGTAAGCACCTTGCAAACAGGTATTCCTGAGGCAAAAAAGTCTCCGTTATTTAGTGCTTGACTGAAGTCTTGCATGTGTGGATAGCACATCTTAATCTCCAGTTGCTGATAACTTCCAGTTACCAGTAAGCGGCTTCACCTTGATGGAGTGTCACTTGTTGGTTTGGGGAGCCAGCAGGGACTGATGGAAGGGCGTTACTGATAAAACGATAACGAAGTAGAGTTGCCTGCTTGGCTGCTGGGACTGCAGCGAGAGCACAGGCCACAGGCAGCTCTAGAGCCTGGAGGCCTGCCCAGAAGGAGCTGCAGCCTCCCTGCCTCTCCTTTTGCCGGCCTACAGTGCCCACGCGGTTTGGGGGTTTGCTGTCGTGGCAGTTTGAACGGCTGGGTAAGGGGCAGCGAAGAACTCCACGTCAGGCGGGTGGCTGGGGATCCCAGGCTTGACTGAGGCTGCTGAGCAGTCAGTGCTTGCCCCCGGCCAGGCGCTGGGAGTTCATCTGCTGGAAAGCCTGCTGAGGCCTGACTGAAAGTCCCACAGAGCTGTGCCCTTCACACTGTTAGGCAGCTTTTTCCAGTAAGAGGGAGAAGGGGGATTATTGTTATCTATTTCATTCCAAGGCTGCTAATGGTCAGGAGAAATGACAATTCCTGGTTCTGTGCTGGGAGAGTCAGCTCAGGGTCTGATGGCTAATTCAGGTGTCACTTTTATGTAATTGTATTGAGCTAGTTTTGTCAATAATACTATTTTTACCGTATATTAATCAATACATATTTTGTTAAACATGTTACAGGCTGATACAGGAACATAAGCTGCAGTAAAATAGTTCAGACATTTACAAAGCAGGGCCCTGTGAATACCACACGTTGAAGGTGAGTTTTACTTACACCTTGCTGTTTAGTAGAGCTTATCACCAGCTGACCCTGAGAAGCAGCTGAGCATTTATGGTGATAGGTGGAAGCTTTGTCCTAAAACATCTTGCTTCAGCTTGAGACCCTGTGGAAGGGCATGATTTTATCTTATTTAACTTTTTAAGTTCATTGTGTCCGCCCACACACCTACACCCACAGGTGCCAAGGCATATGTGTCCAAGCAGTCTGGTCAGGGCTATGTGCTACAGAGGACAGGAGCAATGGCTGCTGAGTCGTCCCTATGTACTGCTTGGTTCGTGATGGCAAGGTGGCTTTTGGAAAGGTCTTTTATACCCATTGGGACTCAGCAGTAGCTGTGGTGCCACGTTTTGTCTCAGTATGCTGCTTCACCCTTCATAGATCTTAAGTAAGACTGCCAGTTGTCTTTTCTTGTTTTGGGGTGCTTTGGCCAGAATATAATGTGAAAAGGAATGGCACAGACAACACACTGTAACCTCATTTTCTCCCTCTTGTTACCACACTTCTAGTCTGCTTCCAAGAAGTCAACTGTACTGTGGCCATTTGGAGCTCAGGCTTCCTGGGCTGGGTGAAAACAACACAGTTCTCAGTATCTACCCACTTTATTGGCATCAATCGCATCCATGTTTGTCTATACATGCTGCTCTTTAAAGGCTTGCTCAATTATTTCTTCGACTGTTTCATACGCATATGTTTCTATTCATACTTCGTTCGTAGCGTTTTTAACATTTCTTCTTCTACAAATCGTTGTAGCAAGTATAAAAACTGCTTTGCATATTCTTACCTTGCAGCTGTTGCATATTCATCGTCTGTTTTCTCCTGCTCTTCTGCCACCTTTCCCCCCCTCTCCGGGCATGCAAGTATTAGATGCCCAAATCTTACATCTTTGTGTCTTGATGGAGAGATTTGTCAAACACATTTCTCTTGGAGGAGAAAAACAAGAGGACGAGTATGAGGAGTTTCGCAGTGCACCAGGTATAGGAGCTAAGAAATGGCAAGTACTGATCTTTGTCTCCATGACAGCAATGATGAAATGTTACTTTTTCATCAGTTTGTGAATATATATTTTCAGTCTGTTCCCAGACAGCGTGAGCTCGGAGGTGGTAAGTTTTCCAGCTTACCCTTTGCGTAGGATCCTGGAAGGAAAGCCAGACTGGCTGGTCAGCCCTGGGCAGGGTGGGACAGCTGAGCTCAGGTTAGTGATGGCATCTGTGCAGACCACTGCGGGATGTTTTAGTGGCTTATAAAACCAAGGTGTTGATTTGAAATCAACCACTTGTTTGAGCAATAACATGTGGAACATATTTCTGTACTTGCAGTACTCTAAACATGGAGGATGCTACAGTGTGTTGTTAACGGAGAAAAGGTTATATAAAAATAACTAAGACGAGATCAGCAATATGTTCAGTGATGTAATTCACTGGTGTCATCTAACCAGAGATGCTTGCATTAGAGAGGTAACATTTGCTCCCGATAAAGACAGCTCCAAGGAGCCTGTGTTTTCTTGGAATGATTGTATCAGAATCTTTTGGAATGAATGTGCAATTCAGCACAAAGTACACTAGAAGAAGAAAAAAAAAATCTGCAGTAATTGTTGGGCATCTAGTTAATGCTGTTGAACTAGTCAGGCATTGCTTCTGTGTATTATAAATCTTTCCATGTCAAGCTTTGGTAACTCGTAAAGTGCTCTAGTAGCTGAAAGCTCAGAACATGGCATGAACTCTGAAACAAAGTACTTGGTGTTCTGTTTTCTTTTTCTGTGTACTACTTCACAATGTAGGCTTTAAGCTCTCCCCTCTGTCTCTACTGTCAGCTTGAACAGAATGGAGCTGAAAATAAGGAATTTAGAGTGGTTTTGTTTTTGTTTTTTTTTTAATGGAGAGGTAAATGCTAAATGATAGTGGTGTGTGGCACTTGGAGCGTGCAGAAGCACGCAGTGTTCAGCAAGGAGGCTAGGGGGGTAACTGCTGTTAATATCAACATATGTGAGATATTTAAATAAACATTTCAATGCGGATAGCATTTCAAATGGTTGGGCAGATGTGAAATAAAAGTTAGAGGTGTTGGAAGGTGTCACGTCTGCCTAACACAGCAAACCCAAGAACCAACGTGATCGCTTCATTGCACTGGAGCATAACAGGTGCTCAGGGTGGGAAGCCCTGCTCCAGGCATGGCTAGCAAGGTGTGCGTGGTTTCCCAGGGCTGCAGTAGCAGTGACTGTAGTGAAAGGAGGATGGGGCTCTTCCCTGCTCTCAGAGCTTCAGGATCCACTTTTAAGTCTTCACCAGTGACAGAGACCTAGTTGTGAAATATTTGAGGAGGGTGTGTGGCACTGGGAATGCGTACCTGCATGAGCCACACTCCTGGTTGAGCACCAGCTTGCACAGAGGGAGGGGACAGAAACTCGTTTTGTCCCACTGGAGTCAGGGACCTGCTGCAGTAGTAATTATTTGAAATCTAGACATACTGTTGTGAGTATCTTCCTGAACAAAATGCTTCTGGAAAGGAATATAATCCATTTTTAACATCACCTAATCTCAAGAATAAGCTGAAGTACTCCAAAATTTCAAAAAAACTTAGACAAGTAGAGAATAAATTTTAGGTCCTAGTTACATTTAAGATTCTGATGTGAAAACAAGAAATGCTGTCATAATTTACTTAAAATGTGCCTACAGCAACATTACAGAATCAATGTTACTTCTGCTCTTGATTATATAATTAATGAAAGAGTCCTTCATATGAACTTGTGAATTCACCTCGTCCTTGTTTGTAATTTCCACTTGTGTTTTTTTATCTTTAAACTTAGTCTGTTATTTGTGTCAGAGAAAACGCGTGTAAATGAGAAAACTCACACCCATTTCAAAAAGCATTTGCCTAAGGCAGAGCTGTGCTACCCTCTGAACAGGTAACTTGGGCAGCTGGGAAGGCAAAAAGCAATTCTTAAAAGGAAAGCTTTGCAGGTGGGGACTATGGGTGTCTTGGAACAGATGGCCGCAGGGAGCCATCTCCTTCCAGTTTCCGTACGCTGAGGGTGCTGCCTGGCTGGAGCATGGGCTTGGTGTGTCTTCAGCTGGGAGGGATGGTGGTTCTTTGATGCTGCTGTTAAATTCTGTATTGTCACATATTTCAAAGTGGCTTCTATAGGGGTTTTTCACAAATTAAACTTCATTTTCACCCTCTTAACAAGACTGCCAGTCTGGGGAATCGTGTGCCTCAGACTTACTGCTTTGGTCTCCTCTGTTCATTGTCCCTCCAGCTGCAGCCATGCCTTACCAAGTTTCACGTGCCTGAGTCTCCCCATTTCTGATTTGCGATGCTTGACTCTGTTTTGCCTGGGAAGGTGATGTAAAATGTGTGGAGGCTTGGTAACCTGGTGAAACAGTGTGCCTTCAATCAGATGACAGGCTGCAGACCTGCCCTTTGTCCTTGTTTTGCTGAGTTTGCCTGGTACCTCTGATTCCTACACCACCCTTTGCTCTGGAAAAATTGGCTTTGAGAACAAACTATGGAAACGTACCTCATAATGAACTTAATAGTTGACTCATGTTTATGGACTATCTTTCTTTTTAGTAGAAACAGGTTAATTGGGCAAGATTTGTTCTCTGTGTGTTGCTTTGGAAGGGGCTGGTGGGCTGGGAGGTGGGACCCCTGCTCAGCCCTTCCTCTGGCACCACGCGTGAGGAGGGGACTGCGAAACGGGGCATTCCCTGGGGAAGGGTGCTGCAGAGGTTGTGCATCTGATGGTGAGCCCACAAAGCTGAGCTCCAGGTCAGGGTTTCCTCCAGCTTTCCTACCTCACAAATGTGCTTTGGATCAAAATTCAGTAATACCTGTGAAATGACATGGGATCAGCAAATGCAGGTACTTTGAGAGAGATGTTTTACTACTTCACTGTTTCAACCAGTCACTGAACACTACAGCTCTGATTATAATTTAAAAAAAAAAAAGTTTCACATACTCATTACTTCAGATTTGAGATGGCTGCATTGCTGTTACCAGAAATAAATTTGCCTAAGCCTTCATATCCCCACAGGGGGCTGTTATCACATGGCACCATTCTATTTTTCTGGCCTTATCTCTTAATTAACTAATCTCTAATAATGCTCTTTATTTTTTTTTAACAAGCATTTGTGATACGTCCCCATTTTACGTTGATTATGGTAAAAGCAGTGTTTGGGTTTTTTACAAAACAGGCAAGTCAGGTGGAAATAAGTAACTGTTTTGCTGGGATCCTTTTTTCTTTACATCAGGCTTGAAAATCTTCCCTGACCGTTAGCTAGGATGTGGGCAGTGCCTATGAGCCCGATATAGCATTCCCATGCTCTTTGCTAAGCTGTACACATGCATTTGTCAGGTATTATAAAATGTCCAAGCTCATGTAATGCATGGAGGCTAATCTTATCAATTGTATTAAGGCTACTTAGGAATTAATAGCTTTAAGGAAGCTGTTTATATTTCCTCCTTTAAAGCACTTTAGTGAATGTTCTGTGTCCTTTCAAATAAATGTCACCAGTAACATAGTGCACTTTTTGTCATTTATTTTAAAAATAAATGATATTTCTTAAAAGTTGACACTTCAAGGCCTTGGGCTGGCTCTCAGATCTGGGTACTTGGATTTAAGCCGGTAATCCATATGGAGGTACCTAAAAAGAGGTGGCCTGATTTGTATGAATTAAGCTCACATCCTTCTGAAGTTTCTTAGCTCAAAAATCAGGGCACAGCTCTGGAAGTTGTTGGATTGCTGCAGGCAGATTTGACTACATGAGCTTTAGACTTAAATTTAAAATAACAACCACACTTTCTTTTGAATGTCTGTTGCAAGTTAGATTTAAATGGAGAAAAAGAAGGTTATAAACTTAGTTTAGCTGATCGTCAAAGATCCTGAAGATGCTGGTGGTTTCACTTGTTGAGCAAATCTAGAAGTTAAGGCCTGTGAAGTTGTTTTAATTCCAGCGTGCCACAAGAGCATACTACTAAAATGGTCCAGCAAAATCTCTTTCTAGTAAGAGGCAAGTGATTTAGGGGTCTGTTTGCACATCCTGATTTTAGCTGGGCACATGAGAAGAGGAAGGTTTGCTTTCTCTCAGAGCATTGTATAGGGTGGGGAAGGGGGGAAGCTTCCAAACTATAGGAATGCATTAAACAGGTCCAAAAAATGAATTCAGAAGCAAAAAGTCAGCAGTAATGCAAATTAGAGAAATCTGTATTAAATTGTATATATTTCAACATTTTCTTTAAAGAGGTCTTTACTTGCAATATAATTTTTAAAACCTAAATTTACATTTACAGGCAGCAGAGATATCTTTATCTAGAACAGCATTTGCAATGTCACAAGAAAGTACATGTAAGATTGGACGAATGATATATTACATGTAATATCTTACAAAGCAATCATATTACAATCTTGTAGTAATCATAAGATGTTACAAAGATCTTCGTTAACCAGGAGGCTTTCTTTTAGACAGCATTACCATGTACACTATTTGTTCTTATTTGTACGAAACCCTGATTCCAATACTATTCTTCATAAACCTGTCTTAGATAGTTGCTCTACTCGCCTAATACCATGAGACCCTTGCTCTGGGAACTGGCTTCTCCAATATGGCGTTGAAAGAATAATTTGACAATTTGTCATGTCACTCTAGCAATGGACTGAAAAAAAAAAAAAAAAAATAGAGTCCACAAATGGAGAGTTCTGTCTAAATCAATGGCCTAAACCAGATTTCTAGGGCAACAATAAACCTAGATCTCTTTGAAAAATCAGATGTCTAGTCAAGTAACTGGTATAGATCACAGCACACTGAAGCCTCACAAGGAAAAACTGTAATTAATCCTTGTAATGCAGCTCCTGTCCATATGTGACTCCTCCAAAAAGCTCTTCTCTGATATATGTGGCCACGTGCCATCCACAGTCCTGTTCTTCTGTAACGGACCAGCTGGGAGGAGCAGCCGGTCGTAGCGATGTCTTACTGAGAAGGAAGGAGTTGGTCTGGTGTGGAGTTCTGCTGTGCAGAGTGTCTCAGCAAAGCAATAGATGATAGGCTGTGGTGAGTTAGCAAGTTGGCTTTTATGTTAGTGCCCTTGTTCTAGTCAGTCTTATGCAAAAAAGAAGACAGTTAACTTTTAATTCATTATTGTAACTAAAGTTAAAAGCTTTGACCAGCTTTGAAAAGTGAAAGGATGCCACAAATACCTGTCAAAATCAAGCCTTGCGTGCAGATGGCCTGAAACAGCCTGGCCATCGCGATGTAGACTACGGCTTGATGTATGGACATGTCCCTACCTGTCCCGCTGTGAACTGGTCTGTCCACCCTAAAGGAGTTTGAACAAAAGCTGGAGAAGCTGAGTGCTGCTGAGGCAAATGCACGAGTGATTAAAAATGAAAAATAATGGGCTGTGCAATAAGTAGGCAGCTGCAAATATGGCTTTGTTTGAAGACCAGCCACCAGCCAGGTGGAAGGGACTCGCTGGGAAAACTCTCCCAGGTACACCATGGAGAAGTAGAGGTTTTGCACAGCCAGGGTAAAAATAAGTGTGGTGCCTGGCTTGTAGCTGAGGGACTGAGATGTCTGCAATCGTTTGTGCAGGAGGTTGGGGCTTGCTCTCTCGGGTTTCTTCCCCTTTAGTTGAAATTATCTAGCAGCTGCAGATAAACTCAATATGATGCTCTGTTCCCTTACTAGAGGCCACGCACCACAGCAAACTCTTTTTTTCATGTGTTATTCCCACTTTGTTAGATGAGAACAAGGTCCTGCAGCTATGGCAGTACGTTGGGAGAGATGCAGCATATGCAAAATGTGCCTTCCCTTTGACTTAAAAGATATAACGAAGGGTACCCTGTCACTGATAAAGAAAAACAAAACTTGTAAAATTTGCACACTGGGGCCTGATTTACACTTACTTTTCCCTGGCTTCAAAGTTTGAGGCTTGACATACTTGCAGATGAATGGTATGCATTTGCTAGGATGCTGGAAAACATTTAAAGTGTTAGTTCTAAGTAGCCTTTTTGTTTTGGTTTGTTGGGTTTTTTTCCTGTTTTAAAAATAGTTGGGCTTGAATATTCTGGTGCAAGCTATGAGATTACATACTTTTTTAAATGTCCAGAATAACTGTAACTGGCACATGCTCATAGCATTGATTCCACCCACTGCAAGAGGAATCTTCTAAGCTTCTGCTTGTTTAAATACAAGGTGAAGCATAAGTCTGCAACGCACTTATTCAAGGTATACAGGCGGAAAAAAACCCTGAGAAACAAAACCTGTAAATCTTACCTTAATGTTGTTTTCATGATACTTGTGCTGTTTCATTAAATTACAATTTTTGCTTAGTACATACATTCTCAGCATAAGTTTGCATTTTGTTCTATGTACATCTTAAGAATACAGCAGAAAATACCATTGCTTAGCACATTAACAAAAATCACATTATATGAGACATTTGTCAAAATCCCTGTATACTAAGTTATATACAATTCTGGAAATCCTTCTTCCTTTGACTTCTAACATGTTACTCCCCAGAATACCAATCTGTTTGTCATTAAAAGTATATAAAATATGCTGATAAAACAACTTGCGCAAAAAATATTGACTTTTCAAATTCCACTTTTAATTTCAAAATAACATGGAATGGATCACCATGTGATGCCAGCAATTTTTCTTTTCTTTTTTTTTTTTTTTTTTAAACTAACTGTCCCTAATAAGGGAACACATGAATATTGCAAGTCCTAGTGGGGCTGTTTCCCCAGGAAGATATGAATATGGTGTATTCACATTGTGGATAAATGTATTATCCCAAGATGCACTATGTTGTATACGCCCATATACAAAAAAAGCATGTGTAGAAATGTGTATTCTGATGGTTGATACATAGCTTTTAAAACATAGATATTCACAATTCTCAGTTTTTGTTATTCTTTCCTGATAAAAAGTCCACATCAATTAGAAGCTCAACTGACCGTTGTGATGGCTGGTGTCTTCCCGCCTTCCTCTCCTTCGGCCCCTTCGGCATCTGCTTCCACCTGGTTGAACTTACCAATCTTTTTCAAACTCTCCAGCGTGGATTTCAAAGTGTCCTTCAGGCTGTTCTCCAGGATCCACCCTTCACTTTCACATTCAGGGTCTTCGGGATTTGCAAGGCTTTCCAGAGAGGTTTGCAGAAGACGCAAGCCAACCATCACAGACATCTGTGCCATGCAATAGAAAAGACAGAGAGCATCAGGCAAACCTTTATACCCTTGTCCACATCTTCACTGTCCTCCGCTATCAACAGCCCGGTCTGGCAGCGTGAGGAAAATGCCAAAGGCACCAAACAGATACAGCTTAAGGGCTGCGGGAATCTTCCACACGAGAGGAGATCCTGAGCAGCCTTCCCCCTTGAGAGGGCCAGGAGGAGTGAGGGGGAGCTGGCAGGAGGACAATGTCCCTTCACAAGTAGGAAAGGAGAGGGTGGAAGTCTGAAATCAGTGAGCAGCATGGGAAGTGTGACAGTTGATAAACAATGAGTGGATGCATCAGCTTATGAAGAAAGTACGTGCTGGCTGCTGCAAAAGAGCAGCTCTGTGTGGCCATGTACACAAAGGGGCTTTCCACGTACTCCTGTGCACTAGATGTCCGTGAAGCTGTTTATATGTGCAACAACATCCTCTGCCACTGTCCACTTAATTTTAAATCTAAAAATTTTTACTTCACATTGACCTTAGTATGTTTGGCAGGTATATTGATCTGATTGAGCAGATATTCATGAATCAGCATCTGTGCAGAGCAGAGCAGCATTGGGATTTGAGCCATTGGCTTGTCTACTTCAAATTCTAGTTTTGTTTTTATATAGGTATGTGCAAATAAGGAAACCAAACCAGCAGGTGATCTGTACCTCTCACTGGTTCCATCTGAAACAAAGTTGTATTTTTAATAAACTATTTACCAGTCCCAAAAGCCCTGAGACTTCTTCTACTGTATTATGCTGGTATAACACCCCTGATGCTGGCAACACCCCAAACCTGCCTCCAGACAGAAAGAATGTTTTTTAGCTGGTCTTCTGCCTTCTAACACCATTCAGAACAATCTGACTTCCACTGTTGTGGTGCTTATGAAGGAAAGTGATTGATCTGTGAAGTAGAGAAAGAAAGAAAAGGCAGCGCCCAGAAGAGCCAGCTTGATGAGGTAGTAGAGCAGGTGGTCAGGATGGGGCAGCAGTAAGACTAGTTCAGTCTTTTGTGGGCTTGGTAAAGCTTAGATTGAGACATTGGACAAGGTTAAGGACCTAGTAGGATTTGTTCTGTAAGGGAAGTACAATGCCTCTGTTATCCTATCCAAATTCTCAAGGAAGTGATTGCCTCTGGTCCTCCTAAACCCTAATGGCTAAAGAGGTCGGCATTCTTGCATGTTGCTTACCTGGTGGCACAGCTGAGACCAATGGAGAGCTGCCCTGGACCTGCAAGGTGCTGATCTCTGTTGAGGTTTTTGAACTAGAGATGGAGGAAGCTTGCAAACTGTCCTGCAGGATTATAGCATCGGGTAGCTGGGCAGATTTGAAGTTGAGATTCAGCCACATTGCATGGCCAATGGCAAAATTCACATCTGGCTTTTGGATTTATGGGACTGCTCAAGTGCGTGCTTCTGTGGACCATTCATTAGCCTATCTACCCTGGTCATCCTGCTTGTGTATGATCAGGGTCTTCAAACTCTTGGAAGACTAAAGCTACCATTGGTTACTTCCAAAATTTTCAGATGTTCACGTTTCTCTGCCTTCACTGAAGACCAGAGAGGGAAAAACATTGGTCAAACAAACAAGCTTTATCAAATACTTCCATATCCAAAGCCAAATTTTCATCCTGTTCAACATTAGAATGCATGACTCACAACGCCTTGGTCCTCAAAGAAGTTTCTGATGGCTCTGAATCTGGAAATAGTCTCATTTTGTTGTGGATCTACCCAATGCCATGATGACTTAAATCAGTTGAAACAGTATTCTATAGAAGTCACAAGAAGTGACAGATCACATCACACTAGTCTTGGATTTAAAGCCTTTGACATCTTCCTTTCTATCTGAGCCTCAGTTTTGCTGCTTTCAGTCACAAGACTAGTATCTTTCATATTAATGGCTATTGCAAGTAAAGATTAATAGGACTGGATGCAAAAGATGGCCTCCATGTTGCACTCTACTTGTGCTACCTCACTGCATGTCAGCAGGAGCTTTTTTTTGTGAGGGACTTACTAAGTCCTGCTATTTGACAGCAAAATTAGCTGTACTTACAGGCTTCCTGGATGGCTTTAAGTCACTAAATATGGTCATGCTTTAAAAAAGGAAGGTGTTTGTGCAGAACGGAGCAGCTGACCTGCCCTCAGATGAGATTCTGTGACATTTTCTCTCAGTTTAAGACTTCATATTTTTAAAAATCTTGCTCAGAAAGATTTTGGGTCCTTGGGGTTGAGATTTCCTAAAAGCAGTGCAAAATGTTTGGGCTTTCACCACTTCCACTGACTCGAGCCTGCCTTCTCTGCCAGATGAGAGGAGAGTCCAGGATGCTGGAGACAACTGTCTGGTAAATTAGTCTGTCTCCTGTATGATAGCATAGAGCCTTGGACCATCATTTCTGCTGAAGTCCTGCACCAGTGGAGGAACAACCCCATGCACCAGTATATGCTGGGAGTGACTGGCAGAAAGCAGCTTGGCAGTAAAGGGCCTTGGGGTTGTGGTGGACACCAAGTTGAACATGAGCCAGCAATGTGCCCTTGCGGCAAAGGCGGCAAATGGTATCCTGGGCTGCATTAGCCAAAGTATTGCCAGCAGGTCGAGGGAGGTGATCTTTCTCCTCTACTCCGCACCGGTGAGGCCACAGCTGGAGTGCTGTGTCCAGCTCTGGGCGCCTTGGTACCAGAGAGATGTGCGCGTACTGGAGGGCGTCCAACGAAGGGCTGCTGCAATGATGAAGTGACTGGAGCTCCTCTCCTGTGTGAAGAGGCTGAGAGAGCTGGGAATGTTTAGCCTGGAGAAGAGAAGGCTCAGAGGGGATCTCATAGATGTGTGCAAACACCTGAAGGGATGGTGAAAAGAAGATGGAGCCAGGCTCTTTTCAGTGATGCCCAGTGGTAGAACAAGAGGCCATGGGCACAAACTGAAACGCAGGAACTTCTGTCTGAATGTCAGGAAACACTTTTTCACTGTGAGGGTGACTGAGCACTGGCACAGGTTGCCCAGAGAAGTGTTGTATCTCTTTGGAGATATTCAGAAGCCACCTGCTCCAGGTGGCCCTGCTTGAGCAGGGGCCTGTGGACAAGATGACCTCAGAGTCCCTTCCAACCCCAACCAGTCTGTGACTCCGAGCCGTACACCTGTGCTTAATCACAGTCCAGCAGAGAAGACCTGGGTATCAGGATCCCAAAGCTAGCCGAGTCTCGCTGAGTGACAATTTCCCCTGGTCAGTAGACAAACTGTCATGAGAACTCTCATCATTTTACAGCAGCTTTAAAGTGGCAGGAAGAACAAGGCCATAGTGTTTCTCCACAGCTAGGTATGGGCATCCCCCTGCACTGCAGCATGCTCAGCCCCTCGATCTGTGCCAGCAGAGTACAACGTGTCCTTCTGGAGGGTCCCTGCTGCCTGCGGGCTGGTTTTGAAGATTATCAGGAGTTCACTCCTAGTATTCAATGCACCAGAGAGTTTACTCTCCGGTGCGTGATGTGCAACGCACCTCCGGCTCCTGTTTCATCGCTCTCCTGGGTTCCCACCTCCTGGAGCTCAGTGCTGGGCTCCCTCTGTGGCACCACATGTGAGACAAATGTCAGGGTTTTGGTCATTGCAGTAGCTGTGACCTATTGAGAGCCACATGTTTATACAGGTGAAGGACCTGGGGCATCGCAGGAACCAGCTACTGCCCTCCCTTCCTTCTGAAATGCTCTATTCAGGGCATCCTTGAACCCCCCGTTTCCTCTTTGCTGGCTGAGGCAGATCAAGAAGACAGTCAGGCTTGCTCTGCTTGACCTTCGGCAGGGAAGCCCATCTGTTTGCCAGGGTTTAGCCTGAGGCGGCTTAGCTAGAGCAGGGTGTGATCTTTTTTTGTCACCCTCATGACCACTTGTCACTCATGGGAAGCCTACAGCTTTTGCTAGTAAAAGCAGCATGTGGATAATAATATATTTCCAGAAAATATGACATGCTACCTTTTTTTCAAATAGAAGTTTTGATAATTCAAAATAGGTTGATTCTTCCTTGCACCTAATATAGAAACATTAAACCTCAATGGCTTTCCCTGAGGTCCCTACACCCATTTGGCATGTTATGTTTTTCTACAGCTCAAAGTAACAACTATGATTAGTGTTTCCCTCCATGCTCCATCCTCCTTCCCACACCTCAGTACCACCAACCCAGCTGGAAGAGTCATCCGCCAGCCCCCAGAAGGGCTTTGCTGGGGGGTGTTGTGGCCGTGCCGCTTGGCTTGAGTTCTCAGCAGCTCCAGGCGCAAAGCAAACCAGGATGCTCCTTTGTTTTTGCACTTTTCTGTAACTCCTCAGCAGGTCAGTCAAAGGGAAAATGAGAAGCGCAGAGCCAGCATGTTAACTGCCCGCTGGGTCGCACCCTGCTCAGACCAACATCTGACCTTGGGCAGGAGTCGGGACCTCGGCTGCGCTCCGACTCAGTATAAAACTGTTTCCTACCTTGACTGGAATTTAAAGAAAGTGGTTATATTTCAAGGGAGACTAAATTAATGCCTGCTTCTTGGTTTGCTTCCTCTCTTCAATGTTTGCCTTAAAAGCGGAGGGAGTTTGAGACCCAAATCTGGACCCTTTATGGTAGCGTATCAGGCAAGTCATAAATATTCAGGAGGGCCAATAAATATAACCCAGGATTGTGATAGTTCTTTAAAGCTTTGTCCCAAGAGTCCTCTGATTTCCTGAAAAAAATCTCACCTTATATTTTGAAAAAGAGGAAGAAAAAAAGAGATCATATTTCTCATTTATGCCACAGGTTGAAAAAAATACCTGGGTGTACTTTGAAGAGTTAGAAATAAAATACTGCATTTTAATCACTGCTATTAATGTTAATGTATCACTGTCACTAATCTCCTACAAGTCAGAAAAGGTATGTTACGGGTTCCTAGTCATGATTTTTCACAGCTGGCATTAGTATTTCTGTGCATTTTCCCCCCTGAGTTTTTTAATTTCCTTCTGATTTTCATATACAGCTGAAATTCCCCTTTCTTCAAGAACTCTTCATTTGAATCTTGGCTGAGACACAACCTTCTCGTAACACAATAACAGCGCTACAAGAGGGTAGTACATTTCTTTGCCGTGCAGAGTAGTTATTTTTAAAATAACACAACATGAAGTAACTTTATGATATTTTTTTCTCATAGATTATTTTGGTAGGTGTTTATTTTCTAAAAAGCATCTTCACTCCTGGAAGGGTGTAGGCCAGTGCTTGTATCAAAATATAATACATCTTTTTTTAATTTGCATTTATCTACATTTTTTAAAAGCCCACTGAATCATTTAAAATAGGGAATGCCATTTGCAGCAGTCATTTCAAGGGTTAGAAAGGATCCGCTGCACTCCATGTCACAGAGTGAGCTATGCCCTCCTCGTTTGCCATCCGGTCCTGCCCTACCTCCGCATCCAGCACCTCACGCGCCAGCCCTCGTGCCACCGCCAGCCCATGCTCCCTGCATGTTAGTATCAATTAAACATCCCAGCTAGAAAACTGGCCATCGCCCAGAGGCAGAAGGATGTGTTTTCCTCACATTGAATGAACAGTATTTTAGCAGCAAAGCTGCACTTTGGGTTATGGTGCCCACAAAAATCTGCACTGGGCAGTATTGGCACCTGTTTGCATATACATGGTGGTTTCGGGAAGCAGAATCAAATAAAATTAATCCATCTGCTTCACCTAAACCACTTCTTGTGACCAAAAACATTGGTTGAGCTGGTGAAGGACCTTAAAGCAAATGCTGCTCTGAAGCTGGACACTGCACATGGCTCTGGGTCCTATTTTCGTCAGCACATAAACCCTTTAATTGCACTTTCTGTCCCACAAATTACTGCCACCTCTTTCTGATGTACTTCTTTGTGTACTTTTCATTCCCCACTAATGGCAACATACATAAAATGAATGTATCTCGACAGCTGAGCCCTCGCACACTCTTCCCTGCTCAGCACCCTGCATTTGGCAGAAAACCGGTCCCTTTTTCCCTCTTGCTGTGGGACACTCGAGGCTCTGGCCCCATACTCTGAAGGGGGGGGTCTGTAATCTAACACCCACCCCATACTTCCCAGCTGTGTCTCCAGCCTGGGACCTTTCAGGCCTTGTGCAGTTGTTCAATATGAGACATTTTTTCAGCTGAAAAATGGCAGCGGATGATTTAAATAGATCTGATCTTTAACTCGAAAGACTGCACTGAAAAATGCTCTGCCCCTCTGGAGCTGGCGCTTCAGCAAAGGAGGGCTGAGGGGTGAGGGTTACCTCAAAAAGCCAGACGAGGAGGACAACGGCGCCCATGGAGCTCATCATGCTGCTGTAGTAGTGCAGGAGGGCTTCCCGGCAGCCACGGCGCCAGAGGTTGAGCTCCTCCGTTTGGTAGTCGTAGCTGTAGTGAGCTGAGTTGTTGGTGACCTGGTACTGGATGCAGGGTCTCGGGGAGCTGGGGTTGCAGCAGCTGAAAGGGACGCCATCCACCAAGTACCTTCCGTCCACGTTGCTTTTGATCCGACTATAGGCAAGGGCAGAAGGAAGCATGAATACACACACGCATGCACATATAAAGATATACTGGAACAAGAAAGGAAAGCAAAGGCAACGCAGATTTACCACCATGCCTCCTGGCCATGGCATTTCTCCGCATTCCCTGTTCATATAGTGGCATTTGTCCCGGGTGTTTTTCCTCTCTGAAATCCTTTTCTATGTCAAGGCTACACTGAGTCTATAATTAACTTTTCATGATGGAAATGCACCCGCTTGGGTCACTGCAAAGACATTAATTTTTAAGAAAAGTAAATGGCAGAAAGAAATTTCAGGACGGGCGGTCAGAAAAGAGTGATCACAGCATAGTTAGGGTGGAAGGGAGACGCTGGAGGTGACCTGAGCTTGGAAAAGGACCCACAACAGCCTTAGGACCCACCATATCCAGCTAGACCATTGATCCAACAAAGCTAATAGCTTTTCTTTGGTGATGATAATAGCTTCAGGAAGGGGTTATGCATTTATTCTTTGCTTGGGAAGGTAGCCAGTACTTAAAACATGAAATGGTTTTCAGCAACAGGATGTTGAAAAACTTCTGAAGTCCCTGCAGAGCTCCCCAACTATTGTTCATTTGAGACTGTGGTTGCTCTCCATAAACAGCCATTTAGTCTGGTACCTTATGAGATGTTTAGGTGAGAGATACTTAGAAGGCAAATAATTCCACGGGCACTGCAAAGAAAGACTATAATAAGAGGACTGCAACTCTAACAAATGCCATTTCGCTTAGAAAACGACAGAATGGAGAGACCCAGTGATCTAGAAAGGTGAAAAAAATCTGAGTCTTGCTTGCAGCTTTCTATATGGATATTTTAAAGTTGTGCCATAGAGAGAGAGGTGATTGCAGCAGCCTGGGGAAGCAAAATTCCACTTACCAGTCATGACCTAAATATATCAAACGCAGTTGAGGTTTTATCTCTAGATGTAAAGTGTGCTCTGACTTGGGTCTAATTCCCATTGATGTGTAAATGCTCCACCAGTTTCAGAGAGATTGGATCAGGCCTTCGCTCTACAAATAATATAAAAATCACGTTGCAGGGGACAGGCTCCCAGCTTCCCCAGAATTAAGGAGAACTTGCTATTGACTTAAAAGGGGCAGAATATCCCACCAGGAATGTGAGCAGAGATTGTGCACCACCGCGTAGTTCAAATCTTGAATTCACTCATTAACATCCATTTGTGGATTTTTAATGCCCTATTTCCTGCCTGAGTAGTACAAAGAAATTGCCCTGAGTCTCAGTCCCAAACAAAACATCATTTATTAAGGACAATATAACCTTGTTTTCCCTCTGTGCTTTGCTCTTCCACTGCTGCTGGATTAAGTTACAGCTCTCACATCTCCATATAATGCTGGCAACGTGAAATTACTATGTTTTCAAGTAGTTATTTATACCCATGGGCATACCTTTGCAATGCAAATACTCCCTTATTAAATAGCAAATGTATTTGTTATAACCCTGCAGTGCAATAGGTTAAGCTTGTAACAGTTTTCACTATGAAGTCCTAGTTGAGAACTGCAAAAACAACCAGACCACCCAACAAGTCAAAACAACATGCAGAGAGAGACACAAGTGAAATACCATTTACAGAGTCAGGCAGGGATCCCAAGAGATACACAAAGCTCTTTTCAAAATTACTTCAGACATTTTTTGCGTAGGCAGTATATTTAGAAGGCAGATTGCTTCCAGTTTACAAGACCCTTTGTGCAACCACAGAGTATGAACGTTAACGAATGATGTTCCCAAAGAACTCTGAATAATGATCTCTTCCCCTGACGCTTGATTTTTTAAAAGGTTGTGGACATTTATGCTCAATGTTTATGTTTTAATTTCAAAAATTCATTTGTTCTCATGTTTATTTTTTACTTGCGCTTACTGCACCTAACCTGATTTTGAGATTACTGCCTCTTTGGGCTCTGACATCAGAGCCATTAAGGTGTTTCTGGTCAACAATCTGTTCTGGTTTGTATAGAGGAAACTAGTGCTGTTTTCATGTGAGGTTTAAAAAAAATAAGCACAAGTATATATATTGAACATGTTTTTATACAGGAGAGAAGTTAAAATGCATTTGGCTACAAGGGACACTGTGTAAAGCTAGGAAAGTCAACAAGTGTTGACACTCAATATTTTCACAGCACTGAAGCAATCCATTAAGTGAATATACAAATAAAATTCTAAATCTTAAGGATTTTAAACACATGGTATTAGTAAAGCGTTACTGTTTCTATTTGTTTCCATGAGACTGATTAATTGCCAATATCTAAAGTGGAGTTTTAAAAGTGGTATCAACAGTATATATCCAGGGAAGTCTTTTTTTAGGAACTTAGTAAATCATATTGCAATCCGCTTTAGTAGTAGCGAAGTTCTGATACTTTCCTGTTGATTTTGGGATTACGTATGTGTGGCTCAATGTAATGGCTTTATAAAGAGGTAAAAGACGGTAAAAAATATTATTTTAAGTCTGTTTACATCAGACTGAGTAAGAGTGAGAATTGTATTTTAGTGCTTTACATTTTATGTTCTGGATAACGCTAGAGGAATTTGTCATGGGAGGAAGCAATCTAGCTGATTGTTTGGGATGCTTATTAAGCAAGAGCCAAGAACCCTCTCCAGTCAGTGCCTGTTGGGATGTACTTTTCTTTAGTATACTACTGATCAAATAACAATACTACGCAATACCAACCCCACTAAGTCACTTACTCTTTCACTTCTTTGGAGCTGAAGTCCAGATATCTGTTGCTGATCCACTGAATTTCGAACCAATCTTTGAAGCCGCTGTTCCCACAGCATTTGAACTCAATTTGGAGCATGTCAATGGTCTTCTTCATGAAGCATCTTCCAGGGGTGTCTGTGTCCCGGTAGAACTTCATGCCATTCTTGAGCCCCTGGGCCAGTGTGCTCTCCAGAGAGCCCCGCATGAGAAAGCAAATCAGAGCAGTGAAGAAAATGAGTATGTTAAAGAAGAAACATAGTGCCAGGTAAGGTTTCAGCAAAGGCTTCCACTTGGCAAACTTAGCGGGATCCAGAGAATCGTAACAAATTTTGCCAGCAAAACCATTGAAGGCGCAGGATAATATACCCATCAATATCAAAGTATTGGGCACAAAGTGGCTTTCAGAATTGTCCATCACTTCGCTTCGCTTCCGGAGTTCAATTTTGAGGAACAATCCCATGCTAAAAACAAGGATTCCAGCAAACACCGAAAACCAGTTCATGAGCCATAGTCCCTGCGCTAGTTTTACCCGTTTCTTCTGATTGAATTTGACTTTCAGCAGTGCCATCTTCGCAATGCAAGATGTTGGAAGATTTCGCAGCCTGGACCCCTCTTCTCGGCGTAAGCGACTTGAGAAAGAACCATTCAGGCGTTGGAAGAGACCCCGAACAGCACGGTGGGAAGCGAGCCACTGCACAGTCCTTCCATCTTGAGCTCCTCCGGTTAGGATTCAAACAAGTAAAATATTCAAATATCCCAATTAACAATTTCACATTAGTGAGAATAATGGGCAATTAGCACCTACAACTATTTCTGGTGGTTCCTTCCAAGCAAAGGAGAAATGGTCTCAAGGTTTCAAATGGTTTGATCTGGATCTACAAGACGTCATTCTAATACCTTTAATCATTTGATCCAATTTGGAGAAATGTCTGTCAACAGATGAGTGGAAATAATCCCTCATTTTACTGTTTAGTAGATTTGTGCTTTCTTATGATAGGCTGCTGGGCAGAGTCTAAAAGCCCAGAGATCTAGAACGATCTTTGTTGCCAGAAGAATATGGACCCTTTAAGGAAAAAGGAAGAGGGCTCCCAGATGAAAAAAAGGCTGCTTGAATACAAAAATATACTTCCCGTACATGATCTTGATTTATACATATCTACAGCCAAAACCACCTTTCTAGTCCTTATCCTTCTGTGTTGACCTGAGATGACATCCTGGGGCTTATGCGTTCTGGAAGCAGATAAGTGTGTAGTTTACAGTGACCCAAAAAAACTAAGCTTGGCATTTTCTATTTACTTCCAGGGCTCGTACCATCTCCAGGCCTTGGCAGGAGGGAAGGAGAAAGGAAAAGTTCAGAGAAACTCAATAAATAAACCCTGGGCTGAAATCTAGAGATGCTTTTATAAAAAGTGAGCTGACATGAGCAGCTTACTGGATAATCACTGGGCCAGGGAGGGGAGCAGGGCTGCCCAAGGAGACCCGGGAGCTTACACCAGGGAGGAATTTGACCCAGCAGCTGGGGGGGACCCTGGGGCCGTTGTCACAAGCCAGTGCAATGGAGGTACCCCCGGGGTCCTTGGGTCTGCTGAGGGACCTGCAGCCCAGCTCCGCTTTCACGCTGTAGCAGGCAGAAAAGGATGCAGCTCCCTCCTTCGGCAGTGGCCTTCCTCCTTATGCTGCACAGCTGTTTCAGGCAAGCATCGATGCTGGGTTTTTGCTCTTTCCAGTGCTTTAGGAGTTTTATTCGCTTTGAAACATCACCTTCTGCTCCCTCCTCACCCCGCAGAGGTTCAGAGCTATTGGGAAAGTCCTGTGCCAGCTCACCACCCACTGCAGCAACTCAAAATTAACCTCAGGCAACCTCAAGCAATGCAAAATTAACTTGCAGGTGTGTGAGGGCGTGGGTGCTAACCCTGCAGGTGAGAAAGGCACAACCCCAGGAGGGAGACCAGGAGGCTCTGCCCTGACCCAAGCCAACCTGACGTGCTGCTGCCCGAGGGCTGTGGGGGCATCCTCTAGTGGCTGCCAGCAGCATGGCCCACCAGCCCTGAGGGGCAGGGGAAGGGACCTGCCCAGGAGGAAGGCAAGTGTGAAAAATAATGATAATTAAAAAAAAAAATGCACTGAAAACCAGCATTTTGGTAGTCTGCTGCTGTGTGGCAGCATGGATGCTGCTCAGTTACGATTTGAGATCCTGGAATGCTGTAGGTCTCTTCAGTAAGGACAAAGGCTGTTGAGCTGCTACTTTTTCCTGTGCTAACAGAAGGTTTTTGCCATGGGCCTTTTCTGGCCCATTTGGGTGCTATCTCAGTGACCTGGGGAGCAGCTTGTAACTGGGATTTTCCTAAAGCAGGCCTGGTTGTTTGCATTGCTGCTGCCCTTCCAGGTGACGGGTAAGTGTGTAAGAGGAAAGGAGGAAGGCAATTATCCATCAGAGGCTATTGTCTCTGCTTGCCATGAAGTGGATGAAAAGTGCTGTTTCTTGGACAAGCCTGTTAAATATTTTCATGCAATAAGCCATAGCACTGAAATAACATCTTTCCTGGCTTCTTGGCAAAATACCCCATAACTATGCAGCGCATGTTACTACATTTCGCTGTCTCCTCCAGGGCTCAGCTAGGAAACATGAGATAGTTTGGAGGGTGTATTTATCTGACAGCCTGAAGTTAATTCTAGATAAATGAATTCGAAACTATTTCCTTTCTTGTCAGTGGTGACAGAGTGAAACTCTAGTTAAAGTGAAAAAGAATTTTCTATGAGGTCTGTGGATCATGAGGATATACATGCGAAATATGTTCTGCAGCGCAATTAATAAGACCAGGAATAGTAAACCTGCCCACAGCAGATGTAAGCCTGGTGCTGCTCTGGGTATGAGGTAGTTTGTGTTCAGGAGCACAGATGACAGTCTGAATACCTGCTACCTTAATAATGTCACATTCAGATGTCCACAATAAATCTGACACAGCAAAACCATGTCATTGTGTGCACTAGGGTGTTTCCTGTTAATTCAGGAATAAAAATAGTGAAATAGAACATGTAGCATATGCTTCAGGGCTCATCGATCCCTCCAAATTTACTCTTTTCCTTAAACAAAGGTAATAAGAGTGGTCCCAATAAATGACTCCTAAATAGTGTTTCTGGGAGGTGATCACTGATTCAGCTGAGGCTCAGGAAGGGACATTCAGGTACTAATTAGATGTTTAAGACATCTTAAGATGTAAAGTCATCACAGAGAGCAATCAACACAACCAAAAGAACCCAGATTTGGAAATCTGCTGTTTAAGTAGTTTCAACGGTTCAGTACCAGCTGGGGACTTACAGTGGCAAAAACTACCCACCTATCACGTCGACTCACCATGCTTGGAAGCTTTACAGGGGATTGGTGACAGTAAATCATATGCTATACTCTGATGCTTCTTTCGAAAAATGAAGTTAACACTTTTAAAAGTGAGGAGTTAATGCTTCCCACTTACCCCAGGCACAGAGGTGACGAGCCCACTGCGAGCTTCAGCACAAACTGATCAGCCGAGGGCTCTCTCAAGCACAGCAGCGTGAGGAAGGTTTTGGGGGATCATCGAGAAGTGTTTTGGGGTGTGGGCAATACAAAAAAGAAAACTGTTTTTGCCTGGCACCTGCTTTTCTTACAAATCTTTGTCTTGGTTGGGATTTGCCTTTAATTGGGCAGACTTACTACTGCTTTCTACTTCAAATAGAAAATATTGAAACTGATCCATAGCGGACAAAAGCTAATCGCTGCAAGAATGTTTGAGTTAATGGTCTTCTCAGAAGTTGCCTATTAAACTCAAATGTATAATTCATATGCCATTTTGGAGAAAAAAAAATGGTAGAATAAAATATTCAAATGATTATTGATCTCACCATGAATGTGTTCAAATTCAAAATATTGTTAAAAAATTATAATTTCTATGGATAACAATACAATATTGATACTTTTCAAAAGAGCTATGCCTGCTAACCTAAATATGAGCCACAAACTTACCAGTTAATGCTAGGAGGGTGGAAAAAGTTGTTTTTAATACAAATGATTCAATCTGGTATTTGCTATACAGTCTGCTGCCCAGTGCTGGACCGACCATGCGCCTTCTATCTTCAGGAATATAAAAGGCAAATTCCCTTTATGTAGCTATATCCTATGTGCCTGAACTATGGAAAAGCTTTCAGTTGGTAAAAAAATATTTTTCTGGGCCAATCTTTCTTTCACGTTGCTCTGTGATATGAAACATGTGGCTTTCTTGGGTTCTTTTTTCTTTCCTTAGAAGTGCTGAGGTTTCATTGCACGGATGGAGATGTCTGGTTTTACCTATGATAGGAAGTTATTGTGCAGAGATAAGAGGTTTGTTTATGCACTGTAGTTTATGGTTTGGCTTGCATTTGTAACTCTTGCGTACAGGGACACTACTGAGGAACAATACAATAAAATGGCTGTACCACATTTTATGATTAACAGGTGGAGAAAAGTCTGATTTATTATTTATTACTTTTTTTTTTTTCTCCTATGTACACAAGTAACTTGGTAGGTTACTGTTTTAGTGGCATGTGATGTGACTGCAGGTCCCGAGGCTGGAAACAGAGGCAAGTTGCTAAATTCACTGCTGGGGCTGTCGTACATCCTACAAAGGGCGATTTGACCCACTGGACCCCGCAGCTCCTAAACTACACCAGGGCACACTGGTGGGGTTTTAGTGTGGCTTTGCTCTGGGTAGTTCCCAGCATTTCAGCCATCCTTATCCACAGTGTGGGTAACATGTTCAGAAAACACAGTTTTTGTTTGACCCTCTGAGATGGTCATTATGAGTATTTATTTGTATTACTGTGACTCCTAGGGTGTAGTGTTCACTGCTGAAAGAATAAGAGTTATAAATCAATGTTTGTACTTGCAGAAACAGGAAAGAAACACATTGGGAATTGAAAGAAGCTTACAAAGGGCTCACAATAGTCACTACTGCTGGAAAACATCTTGGCACAACAGATGAATCCTCAAGTGAGTCGGATAGATCACAATGTGAATGGAAACGCTGAAATTCCACAAGTTGCACAGATTTTTTTCTTGCTATTCATATCTTTCCTTGTATGTGATGAAATTGGCTTTTCAGCACAGTATAGGTTATGAGGTCTCTTGTGCAGATCCGATGGCTGTAACAGGAAAGCTGTGTAGAGAAAAGGCAACAGTCACAAGAGGGGGGAGAGCCTGATGGAAAGCAGGAGGTAGGGGGTCAGAGCTGAGCAGCAAAAGGATGATGCATAAGGGAGGTAAAGAAATGTATTTGCCTGCATGCAGTTCTCAAATCCAACAAGTCTGTCCCCGGATACCACTCTTTTATATGCTGGGAGAAATCCACTTGGAAAGAAGAAATAGGATGTATATAAAGGGTGGGTACGGCGGGAAGGATTGTATGTATTCACAAAAACTCCTTCCACTAAAGAATTTCTAAGTATTTTGTAACACCTGAGGCAATTCCAGGTAAAGCCACTGAGATTTGATCCTTGTCTACACATAGCTACTGCTTAAATAGGAGAAACGTAAAAAATCAAACCAAAACCAACACAAACCCAAATCCCTAATTTAAAAAAAATATCCAAACCCTCAAAAATATAATGCCTAAAATAGTGTAAGAAATTGTCTTATGCATGTACTTCTTAACCTGTTTTTTCACACAATTTTGCTAGAGCCCACACCAGGATCTATTTAACCAAAAGAGGGCTGGATAAAGAGAGAATGCAAATAACTCCATTTTTGTTCCTGGTGTTTGGAAAAGCAGGTGTAGACAGAGGAAGTGTCTGGACTCCAGCAGGAACCGAGGGGGTCGGCTCCTCTTGGGACAGACCCCCAGGTGAGATGGTGGCCTCACTGGAAGCAGCAGCAAAGCTCTCAGCTGCTTCTCTGGAGGCAAGTTTCCATCTGTGCCACCTCTCACAGCCGCAACAAATGCTAACACTCAAAGAAAGCTCTGTGTGGTGCTGAAAAGTGGTCTCAATTTCTTCTATGGGTTTGCTGTTGTGTATTTTTGCATAAACTATTTTATTTCATTCACAGACATGTATGAGGTTTAAAAAGCTGAGTAACAGGGCTGTGGTGAACTAAAGATGTTTCACTGGCTTTAAACATTTCAGTAAAGCTGTCAGCCGGAGGAGGGCTGTCCAGCCAAGCTGGCTTTCAAAAATGTTTAAACCAAGAGTTTGCTCTCCTGACTCCCTGTGGAAAATGGTTTCATACCTCAGTGCCTGGCACTGTCTCTTATAAACTTTCTGCCAGTTAGCCCCTCTATTCAGGGCCAATTTGCACCTAGTTTATGGTGCTGATGTTTCTGATAGCTGCATAATGTCTTCACAACCATGTCCCTGGCAGGCATTTGTTTTTCAACCCCTTCTGATGCCTAACATAATTAATTTTCTTTAGAGTATATGCTTTTGTAAATAAGTTCCTTGGTTATTCTGGTGGCAATGCAAACCAGAGCTAGAGTTCTTGAGGAGGCTTTGTTTGCTTCAGTCTTGCATGATGCAGGTTACATGAACCCAGCCCACCCTGGGGGTCCCACTGCCAAACTGCTGCGGATGGAGGCAAAGCGGTGCTGGTGGTGCTCTTAACCGGCTGAGGAATTACCGTCCCTGAACATGTTCATTCACTGCGTTCCTTTGAATAGTTTTCTCCCTTGCATCATGTTTTTCATCCTCCCCGCTCAGCCATGCAACCTGCTCAGCGCAGAGCCTCGCACAAATACTCCTGAGCAAAGCGCCTCATCCCCCGTGGGTTTCCGGCGAAGGGGCTCTCCCTAGCAGGTTAGACACAAAGCAATCCTGGCTCCTGGCCTGGAAGAGGCTGCCAGGCATTTTCTTCATGTCAGCATTGCTTACTGCGTCGAGGGAAGAAACCAAGCATGTGCTGCCCTCCTTTCTCCAAGCTGCGATTAGCAGAGACAAAGCGGCTCTGACCAGGCTGGCATTGTGAGTCTCCTTGACCCAGGAGAACGGAGACAGCCTGGCACACCCCCTCAAACCAGCCCCTGCACACACTCTGCCCAACCTGCCCTCTGAATATTTCTTAGTCTCAGGCTTCAGAAGGGGCATTCAGGAGCCTGGCCACTTGCCGCCGGTAGCTCAGGGCACGTCATGGCGTGCGCCTTATACTCTCTCTGAAGGAGGTTTGCTTCACTGTGATGTACGAGACACCCCGTCATTAAGTCATCTAGAGACAAGATGGCACAAAATTCCTCACTTGTTGAAACCAGACACTCTCAGTAAAACTATTTCATTGTTTTCATACTTAAAATATGTTTTTGACCTCTTGAACAAACAGCTTAAGACTCACCTGCAGACAGGAAGCAATTTTTCTGATGCCTTGTCAGTTGAGGCAAAAGGTAAAGAAATATGATGAAGTTACAAATACTGTGGACTAGAGTTCTAGTCTTTCCATGTTCAGTGTTTATTCTGTAAGTAGTTCCAGTGAAGTAATCTAGACAACTCTATAGTCTAGACCTGCCAAAGTATCCCCAACATCTTATTTCCAAAACATTAGTTTGAGTATGTGTCAACATAAAAAAGAATTTTTTTCTGTCTAAGAAAACAGATACTGAAAAAGGCTCAGAAATTAGTTTAATAGCTGAGAAAATTTAAATACAGATTATATAAATCTAACTATGCTATAAAACATTTATATATATATATATATTTACTCCTGCCATGCTTTTAAATATGTATGTAAAAATCTAATGAGTATCTAATTCTCAATACATCTGAGTTACCACTTTCCACTAGATTTGACTGGAAAATGGATTCTCAAATGAGTAACTACTTTTGGGAGACCAGCTAATATTCTCTTACTCACATGCCGTGTTACTTTTTTCCTATCTACAAGGGCTTGCAGAGTGCTGGGGGTTATAGCACAGGTGAGTAACACACAGCTGTGTGCGCTGGTGCTGTCAGGACGAAGTGTTCCGGGACATACAGATGACAGCCTGCTAGCGCTTACGCTAATTGTGACTACCTTTTCCATGTCTATTTTTCATAAAAAATATCATAAATAATGTTGTTAAAATAACTAATTAGTTAGAAATGCTTAGGTGTTTCTCTTTCTTCCAGACCTGAAAAAGTTGCAATTTCTATACTGATAGAGACTATGAATATGCTAGCAAACCTCTTTTAGTGCATAACTTGTGTCCACATACTACATTACTATTAACATAACATCCTTGTTTCAAAATAGTTTTGAATTTCTCCTAGTATGATTCCACATTAGGACATGAACGTTTAAAAAAGGTGCATGCAACCATGTGTGTGTATATATATATGAAGGTACATATTTAGAACTATAAATCACATATATTTGCCTGACCAAACTTTTTCAAACTCAAGTGTTCTCAAATTGAACTTTCTTGTTTCATCTCATGCTTGAGACAAAGATTCAGTTACCTGTTTTGTATTACAAGGGTAATGATAAATCTTTAAGGAAAAGTAATTGTCTGGAACACTTTTAGCAGCCTCCTCTGAAGTCATATTCCTGAAAAGTTATACCTAATAATTTTGCTTCGACAAAAGTGAAGTACTTTGAGGAAAGAGAACATTAGGCACTGGATGTCAGTAACTGACCTCTGAAAAATGTCACTAAGGAAGCATGTTCAGACTGCAGTTGAAGTCTAAATTTCCTTGTTCTGACTCATGCTCTGTTTATTTGGGCAATACGGCATACTATGGACCAACAGCCAATACAGGAACGCACTCGCAGGCCAGTTTGAAGTGTATTGAGAAGTGCACATCTCTGATACCTGCTACAGCCTAGTGGTAGTCTCTCAATTTCCAGATTTGCCAGTATCCATTGATGTAGTAAGTAAACATAAATGTTTATAGGTTTTTTGGCTAGCAGAACAAAGGCATTTCTGTAGTTCTTACAGGCTGAGCAATTTGCAGTCCCAGGACTAGAGGATGCTAAGGGGACTGATTTGTCACTACTGGGATATGTGGAGAAGATTAACTACAAAATCACGTTCTGTACTAAGATGGACGTGTTAAAATTAAGATATTGAGAGCCTCACCTCATCACATCCCTTTAACAACAGCTATTAAAAGTTACATACATTAAAGCAAGACTAAGGATGTTTTCTTTAAATCACTTTATGAAGCTGTCAATGCAAAGAATCATTAGACAACTGAAACAATTCAAAACATATTTGAAATGCAAAATCCAACTCAGTCAAGAAGTGTACATTAACAGAAGTAAAGTTGTGAAGAACATATTAAAAAAATCTGTCTTTTTCTCTCCCCTTTTAAATTAAATATGCTGAAAACAACTTAGATGATAAAAAGTTTCTCTGCTCAAAACCAGCCAAGTGCTCAAGTGAAGTTTCAAGTACTTCTCATGGCAATGATGCAGTTTTTGATTCAGCTAGCATTCATTTTCTGTGAAGAGGCACATATATGATGGTAGGGCAGCATAGGTATTTTGCAGTTTCAAAATACAAGTCTAAGCTGATTCTTAGGCAAGATAAACAGTGATTTCTTGCAAAATGTTACAAGCTAAGGAGTGCTTTTGAAAACCTAGAACTACTATGTATACTTTATGTATGCATAGTGGTCACTTCACCACCACTGATGGGGCATTGTAAAAACACTGTATTCCATAATGCTTAGTTTTTTTTATTTAGCAGGAGTGAAGAAACAGGACTTAAGTTACTGTGCACTTATGCAAGATAACATGCAATTTTGGAAGTGGAACACAGCATTTCATCTTCCCATTTTGCTGACTCCCTCTGTCAACACTGCACTTGCACAGTAGCAGGGTGCTGTAAATTAAGATCACAGCACCAGAAAGGCTATTCTCTGGTAGACAGGTGAAACAACTAGTACAACATACCCAAACATCTCTCCCCTGAAGTTTCAGACTGCAGTCAGGCAGTTTAACAAGCTTCTGTAATGTTAATCAGCACTTATGATATGCCCCCAAAAGTACACTCAAAGCACCCATTTTATTCATCTCAGGTTGAAACTGCTAACAAAAGGAGCATCCTTTCACACAGTATTTTCATACTGTGAAGGTTTAACAAACCTATAGAGGCCATATAAATACTAATTTCAAACAACCATTAATATATTAGGAGAGCATCAAATGTTCATTAGGAGGCTTTTTTCCTTTAGACTTCTCATTTGAAATAAAAGCCTAAATAAAGACAACTTACAGATTTCACCCACATCAACAGAACCCGGCTCATAATTAAATCAGAGCCTAGGATTCATCTCAGTCTGCTACACTGTTGAGTTACAAATTCTTCCTTTAAATTAGTCTTTTGTCCCCCAAAAGTCCTCTCCCATACTCCCCCATGAGATATAATGTACTGTTGTCTGCAACCTGAGAACCACAAAAATATGAAAATTTGGTATTTGACCTTTCCATTCCAGTACAGCTTGTACTACTGGCAGCTAATTCAGATTCTGCCTGAGTGAGCAAAAGCAGCACAACAGCTCTAATAGAGGCTCACTGTTGTCTGTGTACCAGTGCCCCTTGCCCCACCCTAATTAGAAAAACTCAGCAATGACGTACTGCAGTAGTTGGCAAATTCCACAGTGATACATAAAGATTATAGCAGCAACTTGTGTAAGAACAGTAAACTGTATTTGACTGGTATTCTTGAATTTAAAAATCCAGTCATACATTGTAATTCACAATTTAAATACCAAATGGAATCATTTAATGGCATAGCAGGGATGAAGTCCCACTGTGTATGAATCAATGCATCTACACCAGAATTTCTTGCTCAGCACCGAGCTGCCTCTGCGGTCAGTCCCAGCAACTGATTCTTTCCTGCTCAGGGATCAGGCTCCAGTTGGGGGATGTCTTGTCAGTCGCCAGCCAGTCAAAGTCATCCACCAGGTTCCAGTTGTTTCTGTTTCTGTCCAGCCCAGAAGACTTGAAATCTCTCTCGATACCAGGGTAGCTCCAGGCGTAGGGGGCGAAGGAGACCTTAGCGCAGTCCTCGATTACGGCTCGGCTGGTCACCTGCACGTAGAACCTGCTGTTGCGGGTGCGATGGGTGCGGAGCTGCTGGCAGGCCAGCACCAGGAGACAATCGCTGCAGCCATCCACCAGCACGGAGGTGGAAACGGGTCCGCAGAGCACCGTGCAGCCCCGGCAGTCCCGCACCCGCAGCGTGTTGGCGTTACC